>NW_027437200.1:1812500-1920000 GCF_033239565.1 Halichoeres trimaculatus
ATTATTACAACTAATGGGAACATTGCCTCCACCAAGGTGGCCTCCATGTAGGAACATCCCTTTGCAGGCTGCTACACCTCTCTAAGTATATCTATGGGCTGATGTGTGTTGAAAATGGAGTCACTCTGAGTTCCTGACTGAAAATACCTCCAGGTTAAACTGGAAAGCTCTCCTGATCAGCAGGATGTCTGTGTCTCCGCCTTTTGAACCTGAACTCAACCTGAGTCTGTTTCCATCTCTTCCCCTCAGAGTTATTTACACAGCTCCAGCTTGTTTATCATGTCTGCTACGTTGAGTCTCCTCTCTCATTCTTCTGTTTATTGAAGTGATTTGTCACTGAGGTCTCTCTGAAGCGTCTCAGTCTCTAACCTTCTCTCCTTGAGTGAGGCTTTGTTTTTTCCCTCTGTTTGCTCCGCGCTCTTTCGCTCCTCTTCAAGTTACACAGACCTTTTGGTCCTTACTAAGCACTTTTCCAGAAGTTGTATTTCTGTATGTGTTCCTGTGTGACAGTGTGTGTGTTGGTGTGTGTGAGGGAGATTGTGGTTGAAAGCCTCTCAGAAGGTGATGACAAGACCTCAAAACTCAGGGCTTTCCTTTCAGGCCAGAATTTCTCTCTCTTACCTTTCATTACGATTATTTCTCTCTCTCTCTCTCTCTCTCTCTCTCTCTCTCTCTCTCTCTCTCTCAGTCTGATGTGCTTCAATGTTCATATTTCAAAACGCTCAGGGGCATCTTTAAAAGATCTACTGGTTGAAGAAGCTGGTGTGATCTGACTGAGACATCTGGGTGAAGTGTGAAGTGAAAGTGTGAATGAAATAAAATGAAATACAAACAAAAGACATGATAACCCTTTTTCTGATGATAAGACTGACATTTCCTGTAACACACCCACACACACACACACACACACACACACACACACACACACACACACACACACACACACACACACACACACACGCGCGCGCACAGCCCTAGCTCCCAATGATCCATGAGTTGTTGGAGACATAAAGAGATAATGAGCCATCAAATACTGTATATGATCCACTTTTCCAGAACCCTCCGTCTGACCACAGACAACAGAGCGTAGAGATTTACACACACTCATACACACACGCACACACAACTGTAATCATCTCCCAAAGTAACCCCATGTTGGGCCATCTCATCTTTCTCGATCTGTTTGGGAAAATCCACGGTACTGAGATTGGAGGAGGAATAACAGAGTCAGGAGGAGGAGAGGATGGAAAGAGAAAGAGGAGAAGATGAGGAGGAATGGAGAATGATAGAAAGAAGAGAAACTTCAGAGATAATGTCAGTTTGAATCACGAATGTTGCCACGATAGGCAGTGAAAGTCTGGTTTCAGGTCAACCTGTAACCACAGAGCTGTAAGTATTCCTCGAGGAGAGCCAGCAAAAAAACAAAAAACAAATAAATAGCAAGCAAAAAAAAGCCATTTGATCACTTTTTTAAACTGTGATTAATCTCATGACCTGTTTTACTCAACTCACCATTAATCCATAGATTGTATAAAACATGGATGTAGTCTCCCTGACGTCACCCGTCTGTTTCTGAAACAGAAAATGAAGTACATCGGCTATAGTGGCCATATTGGTAGTGGCAAGGGCTTTGCGTACAGCTATAAGGCGCCAGTCGGTCACGTGACCCAGAGCTGTGCCTCTGATTGGGCGAGCTCTCGATCCTCTGAACTGCTGAGTTAGAAAAAAGTTCACCCTCTGTACAGTGTGTGCTGATAGTAAAATTAGCAACTCGGACAGGAGACGTTTTTTGAACCAGGCTGTAAATAGGTTAATTTGAAAAAACTGCTTTTTGGGCTCGGTGTGTCTGTGACTTCTGGTACCTCTGGAGCCAGCCTCAAGCAAACACTCAAGAAACAGCAGATTTTAGCACTTCATCACTGTCTCATATTCTCAGACCGGAGGTTGCTGCTTGGATTAATCGAATGATCATCTCTACTTAATGTGCGATTAATGGCCCAGACAGCACACATACATCACAGTGACGTCAGCCTTAGAAAGGCACGTCAGCGGCAGTTTGTAACGTCTTACAAATATCGGCTGAAAGGCTGTAGTTTCCCGACTCATTAAATGTCTCAACAATGTCAGATTCACATCAGCTGGCCGATCCTGTCCTGCTGTTGTGTGTGCAGGAACTCCGTACCAGGTTTTCTACACAGCAGCAGCACCAGCTCAGGGTCTGTCTCCCAGCATCCTTCAGGTAAGTTTTCATTCCAGTTAAATTGGCAGAGAATGACGTTGTTGTTACAGAGAATGGTTGCGAATTAGGAACAAACTGATGTGTGCCAGGTAGGAGCCCAAATCCCGGCTTCCAGCTTTAGACTCGTATTAAAGGTAAAGGCCAGTCAGCTAGTTGACAGGTTAGAGTGTTAACAGCTGTGACTTTCACAGAGTACCACAGGATGCAGCCGGTGTTAGGAGCCTGCACAGGGGTGTAAACTTGTCAACTTTTGGTAAAACTAACAGTTTTGGAATGGTCAGGGACTCATGTGAATCTGCAATTAATTTTTAACTTTAAACTCTAACCGTGAACTTTGTAATGATCTCAACCCTCAGATCATGAGTTTAACATGTGGCTTACATGATGAAACGTACACAACGTGCTCATAGTCTTTTTTCTGTTTTTGTCCTTTTTTCTGCAGACTGTCAGAGGAGGAATTGGGGCTGATCTTGCCATTGGGTGTTATAATGTTCATTAAATGTACAATGTAGATCTATAAATAAAGTTTCTGAAGCTAAATTCAGGCTCTTCATTACAAACACACAAAGTTAGGTTGTTGTTTTTAAAAGTCAGTGTTGTTTTTTCCACATTGGATCCTAAACGGTACTGAAGCGACCTGTGTCGATGTGTTCATGCTGGGGAAGTGAATGCAGCACTGAGCTCAGTATCTAGCTACCTAACTAAATGCTTAGAGAAGGCCTGATAAATAAATAATAAAGGTCACATATATGTGAGGCCATAAGTTTGAGAAGGCTGCCCTGGTGCTCCAGCTTCAGTGGTACAGATGTTGTGTAGTGGTTATTTTAGATGAAATGCTGACGTCATGGTGACGTACTCTCTCCCTGCAACATTTTAGTGATGGAACTTTGCATGTCGGGCTGACATCAGGGCGACATTTGTGTGCTTTCTGAGGGCATGATCGTCTCTACTTACCATTAATTACATCATCCAGCATGCTCAACTCACAGCTAATCATACTGTCTCTCCTAAACTCATGATTAATTTGTCTGATCATCTATTCTAAACTCTCCATTATTTGGTATGATCACATTCAACTCAAGATGAATCATTTGATCATCTCTACGATACTTGGTATTAAAGTATCAACTGTTCGTGCTCAGCTCAGGATTGACGTATGACCATCAAGACTTGATAAGGGGACTGATTGTAAGTTCATCCATACTTAACTCAGTAACCAATCACATGATCGTCTATACTTGACTCAGGATAGATCATAAGACCTGCCATGCTCCACTCAGATTAATCATATGACTGTCTCTAATAAACTCACCAGCAATCTTAAAATTGTCCATAATCAGCCCAGGATTATTTACTTTATCCGTCTCACTCTGCTCACAGTTAACTGCATGATCGTCTCTCCTTAACTCTTGATTACAGTTTTTCATGGTTCTAAACACACAACAATCGATAATTTGGCACAGTTTGCAAAACTCACACTTTAAGATGCAATTGCTCGGCCCAATTTGCAACATCGAAACACTCCTTTACCTGTATTAGACTCTGACTTTTCTTTTTTACACTCTGATGTCTGTTACACATCACCTTGTTGTCAAAGCTGTACTCTCAATGTTCAGTTGTTACACACATACCCCAACTAAAATCTCAAGGCATCAACCCACAACACAGAATTATGCAAATCTCAATCTCAATCTTGAAATTTTCAATCACGAGAACTGCAGCCCAAAAGGGCCTTGAGATACTGCTTTGTTTGGTGAGCACTGAACAATGGACAATGACAACCAGAGAAGGAGAGGGGTAAGAGTGAGAGGAGGAAGAGTAGGATGAGGAGGACAAGGAGGAGAAAGAGTGGAACAAGGAGGACAAGAAGACAGAGGAGGAGGAGGAGAGCAATCATTTCTAATTAGATCTGGGCGACTATTGTTGACCATGTTCTGAATCATGGTCTGAGCTTACAGTTTTTCACGATTGCTTACACACATTTTCTGAAAGGATGCCTCATATTCTCAGAACTCTACACACAAATCAAAAAATCACTCACACATTTCTCAAAACCCCTCAATTCTCCTGCAAAATGAAACTTTACATCCAAAACAGTGTTTATTCTTCTCAAAATGGTGTTTTGTCTCCAAATGACACACACAAACCACTATATGGACAAACATTTATATGAACCAGTTGAACACTGATGTGCTCAGTGTAAAACACTGTGATTACATAATATTCATCATGACTCTGGCCTTTTTGTATTCAGTGTGACACTTCTTGAAAAATATTTTAGAATTGTTTTTTTTTGTTTTTGTGTTTGTTTTTGTTTTTTTTTTTGACTCAGAACACAAAATAGCTGATGGTGTTCCTTCCCCATCTACGTCTTTTTGTGAGGTTGAATCCAACCTCATCAATAAAGACAAACTGGTGCTCCACTGCAGCCACCTCTAGCTCAAGGACTCTCTGAAACACACAGGATAGTATCAGAAATAGACATGGAGTGATCACTATTGTGAAATACATTCATTGTGTTTCCAATACTAAAACATGTATAATATTTACAGTTTTCAGGGTATGCATCAGTTACAGGATTGTAGAGGACTTACTTGCACATAGTTATATCATGGTTCTTTGACTCTGTCTGAATTGCGTTCAAATGGAACTCTGTAGACTTGTTTCATCTTCAGAGAATTTCTTCACAAGACACGGTCCAGAGTGGATAAACTTATTCTATCAACATTTGGAAAAATGTCATTGTTTTCTAGAACTTTTCTTTGGATTTGTTGTAATGTAATGGCATTATTCTCTAGGACCATGTTCACAATTTGATTTTCCTGTTCAGGAGACAGTAGACGCTCCCCACCTCCTCTTGATGGTCGTCTTTCAGCTCTGCAATACAGAGAGTGAAATATCGTAAATATTGTGAAGGGATATAAAGAAGGAAAACATTTCTCAAATAAACACTTTACTTTTTTACAGTCCTTCAGAACAGTCCACTGGCAATACTGTAATACTGTACTCATTGAGTACTGTGTTGAATTGCAGTACAACAATTTCCTAATACTAGTAAGACTAAATTTCTTATTTTCATTTTGGAAAGTCCTACTACTACTACTACTGCTACTGTGTATCTGCTCACATTTGTCTGCACCCTTTGCCCAGCCTCTGTTATTGTTAGACCATGGTTTACCACATGGTCAACCAAAGCGGCCCCGATCTCATCAGAGATTATGGCCCTCATCCTTCCTTGTCCTCATCCTCCTCATCCTCTGCGTCCACCTCCTCTCATTCTCACACCTCTGGCTCTCCCTCTGATTTCAATGTTGGCATCCATTGTTCCAAAACAGAGAAACTCACCTGTTGACCTTTTATGCTAAAGCTCTGATTGCTAATTGTAAAATTGTGTGACACGTGTTTACCCATGTGATGAGTCAGTGGGCATTATAGGAATATTCATTTTACTGTTTTGAGTGTCATTGTGTTCTTTGTGAAAACAAGAAGTTTACTTCATGAAAATTGTGCCAAAACTCAGAGAATTGTGTGTAGTGTTTTGAAAAAAATGTGTTGTAGATCTGCAGTCTGAGTGTAAAGCAGGAATTGTGCTTATAGTTTAGCAGACTTGGTTCATGGAGTTGGTGCATTGGTTATATGTTGTGGTCATTGTGTCCCAGGAACCAAAAATTGTGTGTAAACAATCAAGAAAAACTGTAAGAGAGGCGGGCCTGAGGGTCCAACCAAACCTCAGCTGTTTCACTGTGGCTGGACTCATCAGGACCTTCAGAGTAGAGAATAGGTACTAGAGTAAATCTATTAGCCTTGTGTTCTCTACTTGTACAGTAATACTGCATATCAATAGAATACAGTAATACTGCATATCAGCAGAATAAAGTAATACTGCATATCAGTAGAATTCAGTAATACTACATATCAGTAGAATACAGTAATACTGCATATCAATAGAATACAGTAATACTGCATATCAGCAGAATAAAGTAATACTGCATATCAGTAGAATTCAGTAATACTGCATATCAGCAGAATACAGTAATACTACATATCAGTGGAATACAGTAATACTGCATATCAGTAGAATACAGTAATACTGCATATCAGTAGAATACAGTAATACTACATATCAGTGGAATACAGTAATACTGCATATCAGTAGAATAGATTAATACTGCATATCAGTGGAATACAGTAATACTACATATCAGTAGAATACAGTAATACTACATATCAGTAGAATACAGTAATACTGCATATCAGCAGAATAAAGTAATACTGCATATCAGTAGAATAGAGTAATACTGCATATCAGTGGAATACAGTAATACTGCATATCAGTGGAATACAGTAATACTACATATCAGTAGAACACAGTAATACTGCATATCAGTAGAATTCAGTAATACTGCATATCAGCAGAATACAGTAATACTACATATCAGTAGAATAGAGTAATACTGCATATCAGTGGAATACAGTAATACTGCATATCAGTGGAATACAGTAATACTGCATATCAGTAGAATACAGTAATACTACATATCAGTAGAATAGAGTAATACTGCATATCAGTGGAATACAGTAATACTACATATCAGTAGAATACAGTAATACTACATATCAGTAGAATACAGTATGCTGACTGTAGTTTTTACGTACATGTTCTCTAGAAATGCCTGTGCACTGAATCACTGTAAATTAAACAGTGGTGTGCTGGATTCTTATGTGATATTTTATGTTTGAAGAAGTGGGCCTACACAGACATTTTCCAAATGTGCCTGTTCACACCCCATCTTTACCTGAATAAAAACATGGGGCAGGCCTTACCTAGGGATGTGTACCTTTCACATTTGAAAAGATACGCTATACGGATGCCCGGTACCTGGCAATCAGTACCGGTACTCAACGGTACCAATTTTTGGTACTTTTTTGTGTTTATGCTGTGAAAGATATCAAATTGTTAAATTAATTAATAATAATAATAATAATATATATTTTTTCATTTTAACATATTCGTTCTTTAATATACAACCTTGCAATGCTGTGTTCATGTCCAACATGGAAAATCGCCCACTCTTCGACTCTCTTACAGTCACAAAGATGCGTTTAGGTTCCTAAACATGGTACCTTTTGACTTTACATGAATTGGTACCTGGTACTTTTGACATAATTCGGTCGGTACCTAAAAAAGTACCTAATTCGGTACCCATCCCTAGCCTTAGCTCTGAATTTTGAAATCATAACAGTTGTCAAAAGAATGCAGCCAGGGAGAGGAGGCGAGTGCTCTCCCTTCCTTGGTTTTTCATCCAGTTGATATCTATTTTTCTCATTAATCTGGAAACAGGTCCCTGCTGCTCCCTTAAATAAACTGTTGAGTAGTTTGGTTCACCCAGAGGGTGGACTGTACTCTGGAAATCTTAAAGTTTAGACTGACAGACACAGATTTGTTCTCTGGAGTTGCATGTGGTGATCATTCCAGGTTAAAGTCACCTAAAACCTCAGCTGGATCCTGAGGAGGAGAGAGAGGAGCAGGAAAAGCACTTTAAAGAGGGGGGTGCTGAGGGAAAACGAGACTACGCTATGAGCTAGCTGTTAGCGTGTGGCGCTAACAACAAAATGAATGTAATGGAATTAAACGGCTTCGGATCCAGAACGGGTAGACTGACTCCAGTTCAATTAAGTCCCACACACAGACGGTCTGTTCAGTGTCAGCTGCTTTCAGCTCCCGACTCAAACCTTTCACTCTTTGGGTTTGTGTTTCGTCTGTGTGTGTGTGTCTGTGTGTGTGTGTGTGTGGCATCAAAAAGACTGTGGTGAGTCCAGCCAGTGGCGGAGGACAAGGCCAAGGCGCAGGTCGCTGAAGGGACACTCTGTTAGAGAACATGAAGCAGACGCTGATTCTGGCTGAGGTAATATCTTTGAATTCAGGGCACATCCAGAACATTCTGAACGAGACAGGAGAGTGTGGCTTCTAGCTTCAGGATTTCTCTTGATATAGATTATCTGATTAAGGCTCCAAGATAAAGAGTTCCAGGTGGAGGATGAGACAATGACTTATGGGTGAGAAATAGGTGTTATGCCTCTGCAAGCATGAAGTGTATTCAGTTAAAAACCAGGTTGGTAAAAACCAGGTTGGTAAAAACCAGGTTGGTAAAAACCAGGTTGCAGTCACAGTGAAGTCCTTGCTATCATATGATACCTTTGACTGCTTGTTGTCAAAACATCTAAAACTGTTCATTTTCATTGTTCCTGTGTGGATAATGTTAATGATTATGTTAATGTTTTTATTTGTGGCCTGATTATTTACGTGTTGAACGCAATGAAGTCAAATGTGTAGGGTCTGCAGACCAAACCTTTCATAAAACACATCTGATGTAACATGGTCAGACATCTGTTATGGATTAAGGAGGAAATATTAATTAAACATTTAAAGCCCCACATTTGACTGTCATTAAAGAGAAATGTGTCTCTTATTGCTTTTATTCTATTGACTTCATGTTTACGGCTGTGCTATCCTCCACCATCCTCCCTAAATCCATAACAAACACAAAAATCATCTGGAAGCAGTGAAAAGGGGCCGCACACAGATCCGTAGGCACACTCGGCCTCATTATTTGTGTTTACTTGCTATCTTCCGCAGCAGAGCTGTGTGATCCTGCGATCAATAAAAAAAATGAAAGAACACACGAAACAAAGGCGTTCCTCAGAGACGCTGAGCTCTGCTTTTTGTGTGTTTTAATGTGCTTGTTACGTAGCGCTGCACGAGGTCAGAAATGCTATAAACACATCATAGAGCTGAACGTTAGCAAACGCTCTCTGCTGACAAACAGCACGGGCAGTTTTTCTGCACTTTTAAGGGTGTTATGTTCGTGCCGGTGCATGTTTGTTGTGTGTGTGCGTCTACATGAGTGTGTGTGCCTTTCAGGCTCTCTGTTTGTTTGTTCACAGTTTAAATGGGGGCACTGGGAGGTTTGCGAGATGCTCGCTGGTTTACTGGTCTCTAAACAGAGTTAATGAACAGAGGAGTCAGGCAGAGGGCAGAGAGACATGAGGGAGGAATGAAGACGAGACGGACACAAAGAAATGGAAGAAGAAGGAAAGATTAAAGGGGAAAAGATAGAATACGCTCCACTTTACATTAAAGCTAATTTCCACCAGATCCATGCTTTGTCAGTCTCCGTTCCACCTGGACATCAGAGGTGATGCGTTTGGCTATGTTTACCTCGACCTGTATGTTTACTTTGTTTCAGATTCAGCGGGCTGAAGTCGATACCCAAGAATTCAACTGGATGCCAGAGCAATGATGCATCAATCCGCACAGGGCAGGCCAAACACGATGAGACTAGTTACTTAGAATGAGACACACCGTGGTGACACAAGTTTGTATTTCACTAAACTACAGCATCAAACCGTCATAGCTAGTGGAGCCAGGCCTGAAGTCAATGAGTTGAGGTTTTCAGAGGCCGATGTGGACAACAGGGATGAGGAGAGGCTCATCATTTGGGATGGAGAGTACACAGAATCCTTGTTCTCTGGACTCTGGATGTCTCACGGTCAGGTATCATTTCAATTTTGTTTTTTCCCACTCCGGTTCTGGTACTTACCATTAAGAGATTGAAGCGGCTAACCAACCCTGCTGAGGTCCAGCTTTGTGCTGATGCAGATATGTATGGGTGATCGTCCACTTTAGGGGACATGTAAAGCCCCGTTTCTACCAAGCTGTCTGGTTTGGATCATTACAGTTTGGTACAGGCTGGATCAGTAAAGCCTGATTCTGTCTTGGTAGGCAGGGTGTAAGCAGGATGTCAATAGCCACGTCAGCTACGTAATAGCGTGACAGCATTGGCGACACAGTGTACCCTACTAATAAATCCAATGAATAATAATAATAACTTTATTTATATAGCACCTTTTGAAAACACAAGTTTACAAAGTGCTTTAACATAAACACAAAAAAAAAAGAAAAAAAAAAAAAAACAAGCACAAAAACAAAACACACAGTTCAAGAGGCACTTGTGGAGAAAGACATCATGTATGAGGGCAACAGGAAGCATAGTCAGGGACCCAGACAATACAGGAACCATACAACGTAAAATGAGACCATGAGGACTGGGATAAAAGCTAAAACATAAACTTAGTGAGATAAAGGAGGAAACGGCAATGGAAAGTGCAATAAAAGATAGTTACAAACATCAAATATAAATTTATAAAATTGGAAAATAAATATGAACAGAATAATGATAATAAAGCATAGATATGAGCAAACGATAAAACAATTAAAGGCCTAAAGGATATAAGTGAAAAGATTGAAAGTGAAGCAAGCATGAATCAAAGTTCGGTAAAATCAGGATTAAGAAGAAGATGAAGAAGAAAAAGTCAACAAAGAGCAATGATGGAAGACATCCAGTAATTCGTCTTCTTTGCAGTGTTTCTAGCCCCTCCTTCTGAGGTTGGATCAGTTAAGTCTGGCACCCCAACAGAACAGTACCAAAAAGTGGGACGGCTCTTCTTGGTAATTTGGGAACCTGTCCCAGGATCAGTCAAACGCCACCAATGCATGCTGTGATGAACAGAACTGAACTGAACTGCTTGGTGGAAACGGGGCTGAAACCTCCATTGTACATTTGGTCCCTGCCTTGTTGAACTCAGCTCCAGATCTACCCTGCATTGCTCCTCTGAGGTGTAAGAATGAAGAGTTACTGGAGCAGCTCAGAGCTTGCTGAGAGTCAGATTCATGGCTGTGAAAGAACTGTTAAAAAGACATCTCCTACGCCTGTGCTACGTTCAGCAGGACCACCGAGGAGTTGGCCCGACAGCCCTCGAATCGTCTTGAGGTCTGAAAGGGTTTAAAAAGTGGGGTAATCGACTCTCTGCACCGCAGCAGACCCGACGGAGCCCAGCAGGAGGTTCTTTTTTTCTCTTTACCAAAGGTGTTTGATTTGGTCGGCCCGGTCTGGCGTGACTCTGCTGTCGAAGATGGAGCCAAGACTCACCAAAGTGAGAATCTGTCAGCAGTCCTCACAGCAGCCAATGGGAGTGCAGCTGAAGGGTAAGGAGGAAGGAGTGGAGGTTGAGGATTGAATTAAGACACCACAACTCTCTATTGAGGAGAAAAACCTGAAACACTTCATCAAATATAGACAGGGAGTTTTTAAGTGTAGACAGAGTGATGGGAATGGTATTCATCAGATTGTGACGCACTCGGTCGTACCTTTGGCTTCATGAAACTTTGACTAACACACAGCATCCACCAGGAGCACCAGAGTCTGAGAATGAGGATCCACATCCTTAAAGTTTTATACTGTGTGGTATTAGGGTGGGAAACTTTCCTCTGACCACTTATTTATGTGAAAATTTTGTCTTCTTTGCGCTCTAGTCTGGTTCTCTTGTCTCTTGTCTTCATCCCTCGACCTCTTCACTGACTCTCCTCTCCAAACCTGTCTCATTGTTCTCTTCATAGTTGCCTCTCACCTTACTGTAGTCCAACTTTCTGTCTCTTCCCTTCTGTCTCTGTCTCATTCTCTGATGTTGAGCAGGACCGCCAGCTCGAGGTGTGGAGGACATCCTGGATCCTCGCTCAGAGGACGTGAACCATGCTCACGGCTGTGATGTGCTTTTAATGCATCTACTTCTGTGTGCACAACTGGCACAAGTCTATTCAGGTTTGTGTGTAAGAGACAGTGTGTATGTGTGTGTGTGTGTGTGTGTGTGTGTGTGTGTGTGTGTGTGTTCTGTAGAAGGGCCAGAGGTTTAAGCTAGACAAGGAGGGCGGGAATTATGGGAAATGAAACCAAGTTGAAAAAAATCTGCACAAATATGAAGCAGACAAAGGTTTCAAACCCTGAACATGCCTGAGAAGGTCACAAAGGACAAACTAGTTAAAAATGATTTCTTCAGTATTTTCATTCTTTGACGTGTAATTACCCATTTTTTCTCCCTCTCTCTTCATGTCCCTCTGTTTTTTGAACATGTAACCCTTTCCCACAGGCGGGGTGATATTAAAAAGGAGGAAACAGAATTCAGAGCTTAGGGCCAGCGTTTCTGTAAGGAGCCAGTTACTTTAATTACCAGTCAATGGATTCAGCATCTGTCCACACTGAAGGCATGGCTCGCTGCATCACACTCACACTCACACTCACACACACACAGACACACACATACACACACATACACACACACACTTAAAGGTTTCCTGAAAGTTCACGTCCCTTTAGACTTCATCCAGTGTTTCATATTCTGCCTTGAATCTCAGCGATTGACCCTTCGATGGCACATTTGATCTGTGAGGGTGAGCACACATCTCCAGACTCAGAGTTTCAGACATTAACAGATCATAAAGACCTGTCTCCAGTAATGACTCCTCTAAAGAGAGGACCAGATACTCTCAGGCTGGGTGGACCTGTACAGTCTGCCTTATACACTGTGTTTCTTGGTGGAGAAGTTCTCGGCAGGGTTTCATCTCCACCTTTCATTGGTTTAAGCTCTTCATGCTGTAGGTCAAACACGTTCAGATAAAGACAGTCATGGAGCTGGGTGAGGAAATTGTAAGTTGTGTATGCACTTAGAGACATTTTCTCAGATAATCTCCATCAAAGTATCCACACAGTATTGTGTCTTCTCCACTGTCATCTAGTGCTGTCAGACAGTTATCACATTTTCTCCAATGGGAGGCCACACAGGACAGAGTTCATCACCATATCCCCACTGGAGATATGACCTTAATTATATTTCCCCCACTGCATGTTCTAATGTTTTTCCCATGGTTATCATCTCATAAGGCACTGAGCAGTTTTCTCCTCTGGTTTTCTGATGAGTGATTCGTCACATTTTTTCACTTGAAGGGGACACCGGAAGGCACTTTATAACCATTTTTCATTTGTTCACATCTAATGAGATAGTCATGCTCACCAGCAGGGTGAGTGTGGATTGATTTTTCCATTTTGGGGTTTTCTACATTGAAATTCTTTCTTTTCTTGTTTTCTGCTTTATTTTTGTGCATTGAATGTTCATTTCTCCACCATAAGCCATCTCCAAAGGTGTTTCAGAGAATATGGAGGTACATCCAACCAGCCTCACAACCGCAGACCACATGTAACCACACCAGCCCAGGACCTCCACATCCAGCAGGTTCACCTTCGAGATCTTCTGAGACCAGCCACTCAGACAGCTGCTGAAACAACTGGTTTGCATAACCAAAGAATTTCTGCACAAACTGTCAGAAACTGTCTCAGGGAAGCTCAACTGCATGCTCGTCGTCCTCATCGGGGTCTTAACCTGACTCCAGATTGTCGCCGTAACAGACTTGAGTGGGCAAATGCCCACATTCAATGGCGTCTGGCACGTTGGAGAGGCGTTCTCTTCACAGATGAATCTCGGTTTACATTGTTCAGGACAGATGGCAGACAATGTGTGTGGCATCGTGTGGGTGAGCGCTTTGCTGATGTCAATGTTGTGGATCGAGTGGCCCATGGTGGTGGTGGGGTTATGGTATGGGCAGGCATCTGTTATGGACGAAGAACACAGGTGCATTTTATTGATGGCATTTTGAATGCACAGAGATACCGTGATGAGATCCTGAGGCCCATTGTTGTGCCATACATCCATGAACATCACCTCATGTTTCAGCAAGATAACGCACGGCCCCATGTTGCAAGGATCTGTACACAATTCTTGGAAGCTGAACATGTCCCAGTTCTTGCATGGCCAGCATACTCACCAGACATGTCACCCATTAAGCATGTTTGGGATGTGCTTGACCGGCGTATACGACAACGTGTACCAGTTCCCACTAATATCCAGCAACTTTGCACAGCCATTGAAGAGGAGTGGACCAACATTCCACAGGCCACAACTGACAATCTGATAAACTCTATGCGAAGAAGATGTGTTGCACTACATGAGGAAAATGGTGGTCACACTAAATACTGACTTGTTTTGAGTCCCCAGACCCCCAATAAAGCAAAAAAAAAAAAAAAAAAAAAAAAAAGCACATTTCAGGGTGGCCTTTTATTGTGGACAGTCTAAGGTACACCTGTGCACTAATCGTGGTGTCTGATGAGCATCTTGATGTGGCACACCTGTGAGGTGGGATGGATTATCTCAGCAAAGCAGAAGTGCTCACTATCACACATTTAGACAGATTTGTGAACTATGTTGGAGAGAAATGGTAATATTGTGTATCTGGAATGAATTTTAGATCTTTAAGTCCATCTCATGAAAATTGGGAGCAAAACAAAAAGTGTTGCGTTTATATTTTTGTTGTGTGTATATATAGACATACATATATAGATATAGATATATGCATCATGCTACAGGTCATTCTGATAGAATTTTTCAGTCAAACGCAGGGTGGAGGGCACCACATCACTGTTTTTACTCAGACGCAGCTGCGTTCATCTTAAATACTGGTATGGCCGACTGGAGAGCATTATATCTCTTTTTTGTGATTGTAAGAGCACATTTTTCTGTACTTGGACAGGAAACAAACATGAAATTGTCATATTAAAACAATCAAGCAAAAAATGAGGCTCTGTTGTGTTTTCTTTTCATTTGAAATAAAAAACACAAAAGAGTACCAGCAGCTCTTTAAACTCAAAGAACAAGACGTGTCTGTCCCACGCTGTTTCACTGACACGCTGCTCCTGGGAAGTACAAGACAGAAACACCACAGCAAAGAGGTTATGTGCACAAACAGAGATAAATCTAAAAAAGGCAGTAATTACAGTAATTCTGTGCCACTATGAATCATTTCAGCTTTATTGTTTTCAGTCTCTTTTTATGCTTTGACTAAGCTGTTGGGTCAAATGATCATAAACACATTTGGGTGTAAAAATTGTAACTTTCATTATGGAAAATGTTTATTTTGCTTTCTCATTCATTTATCAATTTTATTAATTATCAAGCTCAGGCCAGAGTGTCTGAACATGCTGTCACTCATCACACCCTGGATACTTTCTCTCATTTCTCTGCTGCTGGTGGTGTTCAGAGCTCTCCATCCATGCACATTGGGTAGCTTCAGTTGCAATGCATGAAAGGAAAATGAAAGTAAGAGACTCCTGAGTATTTGATGCTTTCATCCCTTAACGACTCAATTCCTCACATTATTTTAACAGCACATTGAATTTCTCAGTTCATTCTAAGCTTTAAAAATGTATTTTAATTTTTTCAAAGGGCTGCAGTTGTTTTGAGTTTGTGTGATCGAGCATCGTGCCAAGAGTTGGAGTGGTTCTGAGAACATGTCGTTCTGAATATAACCATTGTTAACCTTTGAGACTGAGCTGATACACTCACAGCTGGTCCTGATGATTTTTTGTGAAGACTGCAACATTAATTATTTTTAACTTCATCAGAAAATCAATCAAAATATTCTGAATTTGACTTCTCAAGTTGAAAATGTGGTTCTATAGGTGTCACCAAGCTCAGGTTAGAATGTGATGGAAGGCCAGCAGAGATGGAGTGGGAACATTTGTCGTCTTTGCAGTGTTTGGAGTTAAATAGTCTTTTTATGATTTTAAAATCATCACATTCTGTATTTTTCTACACATTGAACCAATCATTCTTGGAATCAGGGTTGAGTAGCTCGCTGAACTGGACATGGGTAACTCACTCTGGAAGTGTAAGTATACATGTTTATTCACAGAGGAGGTCAAACAGTAGGGGAGCCTTTTATACAAAAGTCTGAGAGCCCAGGCTGGCTCTGTTCAGCACAATCACTCCAGTATGACCCTGTGTGTGTGTCTGTGTGTGTGTTAGAGCTTAAATCATTCCAGTATGATCATAACAATGTCATCAGAACCTTTGGAGAGCTGCACTCAAGGCGAGCACAAAGTTTCATAAGTGTTTGTGAGTCCAAATGTCTGTCTGCAGGCAAGCGTGCCCCTGTGCCTCTGTTTGTAGCTGTGTGTGAATGTATGTGTTTGTGAAAAAGCACATGTTGGTAGCTTTGGATTGATTTAACTCTGTTCGCAAGAGTGTAAAAGTGTGTGTGTGTGTGAGAGAGAGCGTGCATTCAAAATGAACAACCCCACTGTCTGTCAGCGCAAAAAAGCAATAGTCAGGATTATGGAAATTTCAGAGGCTGAAATTCCTGGGTTTTCTTCCAAGCATCATTCACTCTTAGTGAGGTCAAGTTCATAAAAAACACACACGCACATAAACACACACAGGCAGACAAAAGAGTAGCCAGTGTAACGTAGGTGAACCGTGTCAGTATAAATCCGATAGTCCCAACATAATACAGCGACGGCCACAAAAATGTCAACAGTCTACTTAACCCCCTGGAACGGATGTGAGGGGGAACAGGCGAGAGAGGAAAGAAAAGGCAGGGATGGATAAAGTGGGAGACGGAGGGAAGGACTGCGGAGTGGCCAGAGCTAACAGAGGGATGGAGGGAGGCTGTCACTGACATGAAATCAACTTTGAGGTATCAGGTTTGGGAACTCACATGTATCCAGGTCATCTTAAAACTCAGGAAGATTCAGAGCCATCAAATTAAAACTGTACCAACAATGTTGTTCAGAACAAGTTTTTACGTTGGAAAAAGCTTAGAGATAATCTGTAGCTGTTGAAAAAAGTCAAACTGTAAAGCAAACTTCAAAGTGTTGAGCCTTGATACCAGTGGGCTGATATCAGTTTACTTCATAGCTTTTCATCTTAACGTTTGGATTCTCTGCATCCAAATAAGAAGCGATGTCCTGTGTTGGTACCTTAAAGTGATACTCCGGGATGGAACAAGTTGGGTCCTATCACAAGGTTTAGGGCAGAAATGACCCCTACAGCAGTGTTTTTGTGCAGCAGAAGCCCAGAGCGCACGCACCAAACACCCCCTCCCTGCTTGTCTGCTGGTTTCCTCTGCACTCAGATGGGGCCATATTGTACTTGACCAAAAACACGAATAAACAGACTCCCACCAAAAAAATCTGATATCGGTCTGCATTCACGCTTTATTTAGAGAATTTTCAGCGCGTTACTTTCACACAAAAACACCGCTAAATAAGGCTCTAGATCTTATCGTGTCTGTTCGTCCTGGCAGACTACCTGGGTTTGTTCATAACTGGCATGCGCAGACTCAAATAACCTCAAGGCCGCTGAGCAACTTGTCTTGTAGGATCAACTGTCCTTCTTAACTATTTTACTGTCAAATTTGTCTTTTTTTGATGAATGTTTGCTGTCAGACTCCTGAGAGCATGTCTTCTCAGACAGCTGGGCCACATTTTCTATGAGGGAGGTGGTAGTTTGAAACCTTTAGTATGGTTTGAAGACAGATTATCACTAAAGGTCCATTTCCACAAAGCAGTCTGATTCAATGGGTGATTGTCCAACTGTGCCCCCTCTTGGCAGGTGGCATGCCGTATACCGACAGCCATGTCAGTTACGTTATAGCGTGATGCCATAGCAGTGTGATGCAGGGTACCCTGCTAATAAATCCAACAAAGAAGAAAACTTGACACAGTAAACAAAGAGCAACGATGGAAGACATCCAGCAAGTTGTCTTCTTTGTGATTGTCATGTGGCTTCTTGTTACAAAGAACAATCAAGCTTTGTTTCAGAGAAGTCTGTGTGCCACCAGAAGAAATATAGCAGCCACTGTCACACAGGAAGTGATAATTCTATCAACCAGTCAATGGTCTGCAGTGTTTCTAGCTCCTCCCTCTGGGATTGGATCGGTTCCGGTGGGCACCCCAATGGAAGGATACCAAAAAGTGGAACAGTACGGGTCGGTAATTCAGGGACCTGTCCCGGGATTAGTCAGTGCGAACACCATAACATGCGTGCTGGACTGAGATGAACAGAACTGAACCACTTGGTGGAAATGGGGCTTAAGTCTGGACCTGTTCTTTGCTTGCCCTCTTTTCTGTCTCTCTGGAACACATGTTGTTGTGTTGACAGCTCTTCCTTTAGTTGTGCAGCTCGTTGTGTTGGCTCATCTCCCTGATTCTTTGCACACTGCTCCACATGAGGCTTGAGGTTAAACTCCTCAAGGACGACACTTTCAGACGGGTGTGATTCCCCCTTAAACTCCTCACACTTCTCCAGAGACACTCTGTACCTGACTCCAACCTTTGACAGTGTTTTGCGTTTGTTAGCTAAATGTTTGGGTGATTATGACGCGTTCAGGGTCAGCTTGGAAATCAGATTCCCCCCTGTCCTAACATAGGACTAGGCCATGAATTTCAGCTAAGTACCTCCTACCCTTTCATGATCTTATCAACAGATGATGAAATGCTCCAGAGACCTGCTTCTTGGGATATTAGGCTCATTGGAATCATTGGGACCAATGCCCGGCTTTCCTTCCTGATGACAAACACTGATCCTGAACGGTTTGGTCTTTACCTCCTTGTAAAGCCCCTGACCTGAACCTCACCTCTGCGGCTCAGCACTGGTAATAACTTCTCACCCTGCTCCTCCGCCCCCCCCCTCAACCCTCCACCCTGCTCTGTCCCATCCCATAAACCAAACCTTACCTTCTGCTCCTCCTGCCCTCCTAACACTGAACTCACCTCATTCCCTCTATCCTATCCCAGACCCCCTCCCCTCCAGCAGCTGTAACCCTAAACGTACCTTTAAAACATTGTTAGCCTCTCGCTCTACACTGACACACACATCCCAGCTCACCCCGAGCCGGCCCAGTGGCCTGACCATGCCTCCTTAACATTTTTACTCCCCCATAACTTCACACGGGGCTGAACTTGTGCCCTGAACGCCCCCTTTATCACCCACACAGATGTGCACACGTGTGCATGCACACACACTCCAAACGAAGACACATAAATGTTTCCAAGCTTGTCCTCTCACTCTCGTCTTGTTTTACTCACGGAAGAGCGAGTGTGTGCGAGTAAATCGATCCGTCATCATAAAAACGTCTCATAGAGGGACTGTTACACAACATGTTACCTAGGAAAGGAGACAAGGCCTTAAATCAGTCAGTCTGTCGGTGAATGAGGAAATCAGTGGAAAACAGTCCTTCAGCTCTGACCGAGACTCTCCGGACCTTCAGAAACACAAGTCATGCATGTGCTGTTTGAGCAACATATGAAGAAAGCGTTCGTGTTTTTGTGAAACGGTTTACTGTGAAGCTTTATTTACGAGGGGAAAGAAACTCAAGAGCTATGGAGAATAGTGAAGAGAAAGCTTTGCTACCTCGATGACAGGGGGGTATTTTTATTGGTCAATAAATCTTTATTTATGAAGCAACAATTCATAACAAATGCTGTGAAGGCACTTTACCAGGAGAGCAGTCTGGGTCATAATCAAAGACCTTATTTACAAAGACCTGACAGCAAAACCAGAAAAGAATCGGTCTGATCTCATCTTAATCAGGCGAAAAATCCCAAAAGTCAGTGCATTGGGGCTGAAAGCTGTAGTTCCTGGAGTGTCCACTTGAGGCTGAGACAGAAAACAAACATGTTTACTGCTAAATACGATTTTGAACCGATGATTGTTTTTCTTTCTTTTTGGGGTTAAGTGATCCTGAGCCCCAGCCGGGGGGATCAAGTATTTCAGGGTCTTGTTTACAAGTGAGGATAAAATGGATTGCAAGGTTGTACAGTCTAAGTTCCATCCCTCACTTGTGATCACAAAACTAGGTCATGGATGTTAATCCCAATCCAAAGAGAGTCTAAACTCACTCTGAAGCTCAGACACTTAAAAGGAGCTAGGAGTAGAGCCAGGGCCAGTTGAAGTGGCTCAGGTACTTGCCAAGGATGCCTCTCTTAAGTGGTGTTCTGTCACATCCACCAGGGAAGAGAGCCAAGGGTAGACCCAGAACTAGTTGGAGAGATCATATATCCTACCTGTCCTTGGAACACCTAGGGATTCACCAGGAGGAGCTAGAAACGGATGCTGGAGCAAAGGACTTCTGAGTTGATTTGCTTTCCCAACGAACCAATCTCAAAGAAAATGGATGGATGGGTCATCAAAGACTGAAATCATAGATACGAGCTGTGGAAATGAGTGTCCTGGACAGGTTTCGGGGTCAGCCTTAGGGTTGGGGTCAAGGTGAAGGATGCCTTTTTTTGTTCACAGGCATTTTCAACTGTAAGAAAAACCAAGAGAACATTGAAGTTTTGAGATTTTTAATCTGGGGCTATCAAGATGGACACACAAGCTAACTTCTTCAACCTTAACACATGAGAGACAGAGAAAAAGTCTTACATACCTTCACATACATAAATAAAAGAAATCCTGACCATGAGTTCTGTCAGGTTCCTACCATGGATGGGCATTTAAATCAAAAGTGCTATGCCATATTCATTCATAACTATTTGAAAATGATTCCAAGATCATCGCCCCCACCCTCCCCACAAGCCACCGCTCACCCACCTGCCAAGATTACACTTGTACAAAGAGATAGAGGGCTGTTCTGCTCTGCATGTCGGTCATTAAACTCACTTCTTGGGTGACGAAGTCTACCCCTGACTGTTGATCTGTGGACTTTCGGCTGCATGCCTCGCTCTCACATGACTGTGCAGTTGTTGACAGTGTTGGGCAGTAGCGTCACTACATATAGCGTCGTTAGTAATTTAACTACATTTTTCAGTAACGATGTGGTAGCATCGTTGTTTACAAAATCAAAGAACATTTCGATAGCTTTGCTGATTTTTTGGTCATGTAGCTAAGCTGGTAGCTTAGCTCATTACATTTTCCAAGTAGCTTGCCCAACACTGGTTGTTGATGACGTGTGATAAGCTAGTCTAACCTTGCAGAGTTTGCACTGCACCTCATTTTCATTCATTTTTTCCTGGGACTTCCCAATCCATATTTGAACATCTCCTTCTTCTTGTTTAGGCTGTGAATCCTCCAGCCTGTTGACTTCTGGTAAGGCTCCCTTCATGTCAGCTTGTTGTCGTGGTCAAGTTAAATACGATCTGGTTTGGACAGGCTTTGTTTTATTTTGAAAGTCACTGGGCATTTTAGATGGTTTCAGTGCACAACTTCCTGTCCAGCGTGACCTGTTTTTTTTTTTTTTTTGTGAAATTGCAACATCTCCGGCATCTCGCACAAAACTGCATTTTGCCACAGACAGGAAAAGTGATTTCACACTAACTATTTGATTTTTTTAAAATGTGAATGACTATTTGAATATCGGAATAACAGTGCCCATCCCTGGGTCCTACGTCTTATTTGGACAGCCTCAGGGTAAAGGTATCCTCGTAGTTTGGACCCTTTTCCATCCATCCATCCATTTTCTATACCGCTTATCCTGTTCAGGGTCGCAGGTGGCTAGAGCCTATCCCAGCTGTCATTGGGCGAGAGGTGGGGTACACCCTTAACTGGTCGCCAGTCAATCGCAGGGCTGACACAAAGAGACAGGCAACCATTCACTCACACACTCACACCCACGGACAATTTAGAGTGATCAATTAACCTGGTGAGCATGTTTTTGGACTGTTGGAGGAAGCTGGAGAACCAGAGAGAACCCACACATGCATGGGGAGAACATGCAAACTCCACATTGACAGGCCCACCGGGCGAGGTGGGGTGATCTTCTTGCTGTGAGGCTGCAGCGCTGACGGTTGCGCCACTGTGCAGCCCTGCTCTGACCTTTTTTTTAACTTAAAGAGTACATGTGTTACCTGTTTTCGGTTGTGGTTTCAAAGCACTAATATCATCTCAAAGATTGAATTTGTTGATGTAAACGACAGAAGAGACTCTCTTCAAAGAAAGAATGAGATTCTTATCCTCTTCCTCAGCACCGTTCCCCCTCCTCAGTTATTCTCAGAAATGAGAGGATCAGAAAACCTGATGCATTTTTTGGCCCGTGGAGGTACATCAGCTCATTTTCACTGCGACCCCCCTTCCCCTCCCTCCTTCTGGTTTCCTGTGGTCACTGGAAGGTCATACATCCATGAAACATCCGCTGGGTTTCTCCCCCAATTCACAACCATGGGCTCTCCAATATATTCTCACATTCTCTGCAGTTATCACATTCTCAGATGTTAGGCAAGAGGGCAAGGGGTCTTGTGGATTCAGAGAATACCCAAGTGTTGTGCACACAGGCACACACACACACTCACACACACACCAGTGTGTCTGGCCAACCCTTGTTCTCTGGTTGACCCTTGTCTCTCTGTCTTCTGTAACTTAATGCTTATTTTCACATTGCACGCACACACAGGTAAAAAAAACACAAAGTCTCTTCTTACCCACCAAAATAGATTTCCAAGCAGCCCGTCTCACCTTGAAAAAGACTCTGTGTCTCTTATATTGCGCACACGCACACACACACACTGGCACGGCCCCAGTGTGTGCTGACCTAGGAGTAACTCAGTGAAGTCAGCCAATAAAACACAGAGGAATCGTCGGCACGTAACTTGACATTCTAGTGGTTTGTTTGGATAACCTCTCGCTGTGCAGAACCAACACACACGCACACACACACGCCTGCACTACAAGCACAGTATTTTACATTTACGACTCTCTCCATCCTGCAGGACCCCACCGCCTCGCTCGGCCCCCAGCGTTGCCCTCTGGTCCACCCCGCCACACACACATATTTAGTCTACAAAGCCTCTGTTTTCCCAGCAATTATCTCCAAACTAAACAGTTACCCGAAAGAGGTAACTACAGAGTGCAGTTATTGTGAAAGCAGGACTTTTTTTTTTAGCCACGTTAGCAGCATCGCTCCAGGAAAGGCAGTGTCAGGTTATGAAATATATCAGCGACCTTCAGACGGACGGACGGATGGATGGATGGTCGTGAAATGTGAAGGAGACATTCGTGCTCTTGAGAGGATGACTTTTATCGCCCTGATCATTGCATGTCAGATTGTTTCATGGGTCATGGTGGGACACTTGTTTCCCAAATATTTATACTTTTCTTCGAGGAAACTCAAAAAGCAGATGGATTGGCTTGATTCCACGTCTGTCATCAGACATCTTGCAAAGCTTTGAGCTGATACAGTAATTCCCCATCACAAAACGACTGGACCAATCAGTGTCATTCTAGGACAAAGACGCAGCAGCTACAGGCTCAGTTTGGCCACACGCTCAATGGTTTTGTACCAGATGTAGGGCCTGGCTTGTCCCCTTAAATGATGAGGGGTACAGCCTGATTCGTGACTGAAGGTGAATGTTTAGTTGTCTGAATCATCCTCGAGTTTGTGGAGTCGTGACTATCTTAGAGCAGTTCAGTGAGTATTTAGTGGAGCAGACTGGGGGTGTCATCAGCTGGATGTTACAGCTCATAGAGTGATGGTGAACAGACTGTTCCACTGCTATTGATCTTGCTATCCTGCTGTGTTGAACTAGAATTCCAGATTTGACTTAAAGTGTACTTCTACACCAGGGGTCTTCAACCTGTGGCTCTGGAGCCTCATGTGGCTCTTTGACTCCTTTGCAGTGGCTCCTTGTCGCCCCAGAAAAACATTTTAATCATCAATCATTTTTATTCTTCTTTCAGAGGGTACTGATGATCAAAGACACTGACACTTAATAAAATCATGCGTTAACATTTTGTTGAACTAAATCTTGCCTGCCACTGCTCTACTTCACCTCCTACAACAGCAACAGCCCACCAACTTTCCATGCACCTGTGGCTAACCTCAAGTTTTACAGCCCTGGGAAGATAACTGAATCTAAAAAAAAAAAAAAAAATCTTGAAGAAAATGCAGATTTTAATTCTGTGAGGATGGATTTATTTAACTTTCAATGTGCCAGCTTAATATACATGCCTGATATGTGGCAAGACATTAGCAAACAACAAAAAATGATAAGCTGAGTAATATTATCAATGACGTCATCAAATCTAAGTATTTTTTCAGAAATTTTGAAATTTTTGCAAATTTATTACATTCCATATTTTCCTTTAAATTTTGCAAATCTTTTGAAATTTCAATATTTTCCAAAAAACAATATTTTCCAAAAAAACAAAAAATGTTGCAGTGTTTTCAAATTTCAAAAATTATTTGAAATTTTTGACATTTTTTAACATCACAAAAACTTTTCACATTTTGTAAGCATCTTTTTTTATTTAAAAATATAACATTTTGTAAAAAAAAAAAAAAAAAAAAAAAAAAAAAAAAAAAAAAAAAAAGGTAAAAAAGAGATTTTTTTTAAACTTTTGAAATTTCCTTATACTTTATTTTATTTTTGTAGAAATTAGAAATTTCGAAAATTCTGAAATGTCCGCAATTATTTTTTACATTTTTTCAAGATAAATCCCAAATTCATTGAAGGTTATAAACTAAGACATCATGTTTACAATTGCATTAATTCAAAGAACTTTTTGTTTAGATATTTATTCACCGGTATAGAATTTGATACACTTTATAGTTTTATTGTGAAGATACAGTAGATTTTGTGGCTTCTGAATGACTGTAATCCAGATGAGCTGAGGAAAAAAGTCTCCTTTGAAAATAATGGTTGCAGACTCCTGGTGTACAACTTCTTCTAGGATTTACCATGGTTTCTTTTTTTGATTTAAAGTTTTTCCTCTATTTTTAAGCTTTCTCTACGTTTTCTTCTCTTGTCACTATGTGTTAGTGCACATTTTTTAATGTTTGATTGTGTTGCTCAAGCCTACATAACTTTCATGTCCACGCTCTCATTCTATAACAACACACATATGTGTGTGCTCTTCAGTTTCTCAGTGTTACCTTGCCCGTATGTGAACTCTTTTTTTCCCTCCTGCTGTGTGTTCCAGGTCTGTATTTATGAGTCTCTTGGCTCCCACTGAAAACCAAATCTTCTTTAACGTTTACCTAACGTGACCCTCAGCGCAGTATGTGTGTGAACACGCTGCCAGCGATGTCATCTTTACCTCACCTCCTCTGAAGAAAGAGTTTCTGACCTTGACCTTGAGTCCCCAGCGTTTGTACACATTAAACATGGTGGGATGATGGAATCATGGGAGTGGAACTCAGATTTCATGTTTATTGTATTTCCCGACAAAAAAAAGGTCACTTTACCTGATTTAAAGGGACTGTGAGGACTATCAGTTTGAAGTGGATGGCAGAGAGTCTCACGCACTCTGTGGTGAAGACTTCACTCTTAACGAGGCATGTGTTTGTTTTGGAAATGAATGGAGATCAGATCTTCTTTTTAACTCTACTTTTCTTTGTTCAAGACAACTTTTTACCAGATCCAACACCACAACGTAAGGTATTTACACTTTGGAATGTAACAACAAGCAAACTTTGTCAGTTTGTACCATAGTTAAGTAGCTGGTTATATTAAGCTCTACACAGCTCGGTGTTCTGAGACATGTCTGTAACATGTAATGTTAGTGAATCCTGGTTCTGTCTTACTTGAGCTCATCTACCAACTCCAACCTCACCAAGCAGAGCTAATCAATCCAGTTCAGAAAGTTGAGAAGTTACATTTAGGACTAACCTATAAGAAGTGCTAAGTGTGAATAACCATTTAATTTTGGATTAGGGTAAGGCATACATCTTAAAGACAGACTTTTTCAAGGTCACTTAGAAACTCCTCACAGGAACTTTTAGACATCTAATGATAATCTAGGAGCTGTCTATTGCCTCGCCAGTTGTTTTCACCGAGAGTCATTTAGTTCCTGGAGCTACTGTCCCAGGAACTCAGTGGTCCCCTTGCTCATGAGGCTTGAAGTCTTGTGAATCTTGTGTAAATCCAGCATAGAGAAAAAAAAAAGGATTTGCAATACATCGCCACACCAGTAGAGGGCAGTTAGATATGTTCAGTCAACACGTGAAGGAGAGCAGGGGCAAAGCAGGGTGAAATAAATACAACCATGGGGCAGAAATGCCCAGCTTGCAGGCCACAGTCCCCCACACCCCTAATCATCTGGAAAGCACTACCCTTTGGTTGAGGCCCTGTGAAAGAGTACATCAGTTATCCAGAACTACATTTAGACCCTAGTTCATGTGGTTGAAAAAGCCCATAGTTTCTCAAAAAGTGCTCATCATCTCTGCACAACAGCATTCATGTAAAGAGTGCTAAAGATGTATTATTCAGATACCATGATGTCAGAGGCAGGGACAATATGGTTACCATCAAAAACAAAGCTCTAACGTGATAATTCCCACTGTCAGGCTGGGAAACTCTTAAAACACTACCATCTGTGAGGAGAAAATCATATACAGTTTCAGGAATAAAGAGCTTTACCTTCTTCCACAGTCTGAAATATCCAGCTCAACCTTGACCGCAGCTCCTCTGCTGCTGTGGTTAGTGTCACTGTCTCCTCCCTGCTCCTCCCTGCTCCTCTGCTACAGGTCAGTAACGGGCAGTCTGACCACAGAGACTTCACAGACATCCCAGCACTGTCAGCTTCATCGTGCACATGTGACACCTCTCCTTTGTGTTTCCAACTTAATGCTAATGTTGTATTGTACTCTGACGCCCTTCATGCATGGACGTGCCAATATGTGTGTAACATCACGAACACACGGCTAACACACTCTGACTCTGGATGCTCTGCAGATTGGCCAGTGGTGTCATCTTCTCTTCCTGATGGTAAAAAACAGACAGTCCTTTGCACAAGAGGTGCATATTTAACAACTTAACGACGGCTTATTTTGGCAGGACTTACATTTCTGGAATGTGAAGCAATATTTCATGTTCTGCAATTAGCCCAAGTGAAGAGGTGGTTTAGGTCTTGGTGGTTTAGGCCGAGCGTGCAGGTTTATATCAGTCTGATGCAAGAAGATGCCACAAAGGTGATTTTGTTAGCAGGTAATGTACAAACGGTACAAATGTTCTGCTCTGCAGGGGAAGTTTGGACAGGTTTAGAATAAAGTGGACCAGTTTTTAGTGTGTATAACATGACCAAGCTAAACTATGAATCAGGGTGCAGTGTTGCCAACTCCACAGTCACAAAATAAGCTACTTATGAGCTTTCTTCTGTCCATTTTTCCTTTTTTTGTGTCAAACTATCATCCTTTCGATAGAGTAGAGTGGGGGGACCTATTTGAAACACTACACAGATTTGGCTTTGGAAATAAGTTTAGGATGGATCCATGCTTTCATGTTGTTGACAAAGTTCTCACACTACCATCCGAATGGGGAGCAGAAATCCAGACTCATCAGACCAGCCAACGTTTTTCCAATCTTCTATTGTCCAGTTTTGGTGTTGCTGTGTGAATTGTAACCTCAGTCACCCGGTGTGGTCTTCTGCTGCTGGAGCCCCTCTGCCTCATGGTTGGACGTGTTGTGCGTTCAGAGATGCTCTTCTGCAGACCTTGGTTGTAACCAGTGGTTATTTGAGTTACTGTTGCCTTTTTATCAGCTCCAACCAGTGTGTCCATTCTCCTCTGACCTCTGGCATCAACAAGGCATTTTGTCCCACAGAACTGCTGCTCACTGGATATTTTCTCTTTTTGGGACCATTCTCTGTAAACCCTAGAGATGGTTGTGGGTTAAAATCCCAGTAGATCATCAGTTTTTGAAATACTCAGACCAGCCAGTCTGGGACAAACAACCATGTCACGTTCAAAGTCCCTTAAATTACCTTTCTTCCCCATTCTGATGCTTGGTTTGAACTGCAGCAGATCATCTTGACCATGTCTACATGACTAAATACAGTGAGTTGCTGTCATGTGATTGGATGATTCTAAACATGTGTTAACGAGCAGTTGGATGGGTGTGTCTAATAAAGTGGCCGCTGAGTGTATTTTTTTTCTATTTGATGGAAGAGAGCTGCATGGTGATACAGTGGGTAGTGCTGTTGTCTAACAGGAAGAAGGTTCCTGGTCTGATTCCCCTGGCAGGGTGGAGCTCGTAGGCTTTGGTTCTCTCTCATTTTCGTTGCTAGGCGCTGCCCAAGTAGCTGCCTGTTGCAGCAGCTCTCTCTTCTTTGTCCGTTTCTTGTAATTTTTTTCATCTCTTTCTCGTCATCTTTGTATTTGGAGTGGATCATCACTTTGTATGGTTCATTGTTGGTCATGGACACCAAACTTTTGTGGCTTCAGCCATATTTTTACTACTTTTCTCCTGTGTTTGTCTGAAGATCCTACATGTAACCATGGCTGCATTGTTTACATGTGAAATTAGCTGTTAGCAGCCTGTAGCATGTCAATGCTAACTAGTGTAAGGCTTGATGATTTCCCTCAAGGTGAGGAGGAGGAGGTGAGGACGACGTGCTGGTTCTCGGATGTGAGCTGGGAGGTGACGACGTGGACCTGTCCTTCCATCCATCATTATTGGGAACATAGGATCTATCTCTGGTGGGATGGACGAGCTAGCTGTGCTAGCCCAGCAGCAGAGGGGCTGCCGGAGGGCAGAGTGGCATCGTGCTGTTCACGGACGTGGCTGACGGAGCTGACATCGGACGCCGGTGCCACATTGGAGGAGCTTCACCTGCTGTGAGCAGACAGGATCCAGGAGACAGAGACTGAACAGACTGCTGAAGAAGCTCAGTCCTGGACCCTGTGGAGGTGGAGACTGGCTGGGCTGGAGAGTGGTGGACGGGCTGTCGTCATCTGTTTTCTTATGGACCTTTTTGCACTTTCTATACACTTTCTTACTTTTGTTTTCTCGATTGCTGCGGTGACTCCTGAATTTCCTCTCGGGGATAAATTAAGTATTTTCTATTCTATTCTATTCTATTCTATTCTATTCTATTTTATTCTATTCTATTCTATTCTCTGGGTACCCAGCTGCCCTCATAGTCCAGACTCACTCAGTGATAGTGTGAGTGAGTCCATGATTAGCTGCCTCTGTTCTCTTCGTTAGCCCTGTGATAGGCTGGAGACCTGTACAGGGTGAACCCAGCCTTGTGCCCAGTGACAACAAGGATAGGCTCCACCCCCTGTGACCCAGAAAGGAAAAACTAGTAAAGATGATGGATGTTCTATTCAAAGAAGTACAGGAAAAGAACCTTTTCTGCAAGCTTTTTGGAGGGTTTGAGTATCATAGAAGTGTATTTGTTAGTCAAGAGGCAGATCCTGTTTTTCATCCTGAACTGCCTCAGGTTGAAAGAAGTGTTTATGGCTTGATGAAGAATTTCACACTTCTAAATATTTGGAGGAACGATCATGTTTTGAGGGAAGAAAGGAGTCGAACGTCTGCTCCGTTAAATCTAATTGTTCAACGTGGCATCCAGCTGAAATTAAGACGCCCTGCACTGACCGTTCTCTCACCTCCCTCTGTTATTGTTCCTCCACTGGCAAAAATCAGCACTCACGTCTTCTGAGAAAGCATTTGAGCAATTTCACCCACCTGTGTTTCTTTAAGTAGCGGTGTCTTGGCAAGGTGAAGCAGCTTTTGAAACTCCAACATGAAAGCTGAGCACAGATACACAGGCTGGCAGCTGTGTGTGTGTGTGTGTGTGTGTGTGTGTGTGTGTGTGTGTGTGTGTGTGTGTGTGTGTGTGTGTGTGTGTGTGTGTGTGTCTGTGTCTGTGTGTGTTTGTATATAGGGTGTACGTTATCAACAGGGCTCTTTTACAAGCACATGGACACGGTAAACACCAGGTATTTGTATGTGGTCAACAATGCTATAAAGCGATAGAGGAATGTGCTTTCACTCTCTAATAAGGTTCATCAAAACAGAGAGGCGTCGAGAAGGTGGACGCTTCACACGCAAGGCAGAGGAACGGAGGGGACTGAGGAATGAAGATGGATGGAATGATTGACTGGTCCAGATATCCTTTGATTATTTTTGTGTTTCTCTTCTTGTCCACATGAGGGATGTCAGTGAGCATTCCAGGAGTTTTCATGTAGTATGGAAAGCAGCCATCCCCTTATATGAATGTTTGGTTCAAAAATCAAGACTCATCTTTACAGTTTCTCTTTCCCTAACGATTCTGATCTCATGACAAGATCCATCAGCTGTTTCTGAAGGGTCCTGGCAACCCCTGTGGACAGAATTGGAAGTGCATTTCCCATGAAATGAGCAGTTTCCACTCATCTGTTGTTGAGGGGAAATGTATGAATACAAATCACTACTTTTCTTTGACCAGATGACAAATTATGAACTGTTATGTCACCCAGACAAAACTTGGTGAACTCAATCTTTTGCTGTCAGTGAGCTTACAAAAGGTGAGCAGCTGTACTGGTGTCATGATATGAGCACAGGCGTCCCCGTTAATGCCTGAATAATGAGAATAAATCATGGTTTAACGTTTTAGTTTCAAAGAACAGTGTTTCTGCTTAGTGTTCATGTGACTTGTAGGGCTTAATCACTTGGAGTTGATCAGTTCTTGCATCTCTTTCAAGGGGGTGTTGTGGTCCCCTTTTGAGGCCAGCACCAGACTCACATCACCACCAGAGGACCCCCTCAGTGTGACCTGAGCAGATGTGAGGAGGACCCTTCTAAGGATTAACCCTGGTAAAGCTACAGGCCCTGATAACTCCCAGGTAGGGTACTGACCCTAACCCTGGACTGCCCCCATCAGCTGTCTTTAACACCTTTAACACATCAAGGACTCTGTGAGGGTCACTGTGGATCCACGCCAGAGCACATACAGGAGGACCACTCCACTGATGACGCCCTTTCACTGGTGGTCTCACCCACCTGGAGAGCAGGGACTCATACGTCCACTTGCTCTGTCTGAACCCCACCCCACCCCACCTTCAACACCATCATCCCACAGACCCTGGTGCAGAAACTGACAACCCTATGGTCTAGTCCCTGACTAGGGAACTGGGTCCTGGACTTCCTGGCCGATAGACCACCAAACATCAGGATCCACCGTCTCCTCTCCCATCACCCTCAGCACCCACTCCCCCCAGGGCTGTGTGCTGAGCCCCTTTCTGTTCACTCTGCTAACATGTGGCTGCTCTGTGAAACACCTGCGCTATGTGGGACGCATCACCAGTAACAATGAGTCAGAGTAGAGAGGAGGTGAATCACCTGGTGTACTGATGTGGAGAAAACATCCTCCGCATCAAGATGAAGAAAACCAAGGAGAGGCTCAGGAACAGCTTGACTGGAAGCTGTCAGACTGCTAAACTCTCTGAACTCTCTCCCTTAGCCCTCCATTCTTCCATCATCCCCATACACAAACACACCTTAGTCACCTCAGTGCAGTATTGCTCTTGCATACACAGTTGTGCAGAATTCGGTTAACTGTATGAACAGATTATCAGGCAGGAAAATAACCTTTAACAGCCGCCAACATCCTTGGTTCCCAGGATTTATCAGCTGTTTTCCAGGACCGCTGCCTGTCCTGATTATTGCTGAAAACAGACTCCTGAGGACAAAAGGGAGGGGGGTTGAAAGGACAGCAGTTGTATGATGGAACGCAAAAGTATTGATGAAGTTGGGCCTCTGGTTTAAATGGAAATGGCCTTTTGGTTGAACTAAAAATGGCTTCCAGAGTGATATTTCCTGAAACGCTGAAGCCACCTTCCATATAAACAGCAAACTGGAGTTACAATGGAAACACTGACAGCACACTCCACTCAGGCATACAACAGTACCGTCGTTAAGATCATCGTGGTCTACCGTGTTGTGCTTGTGCTGCTCAATCTGTGACTGTCTTTAACAAGTCTTTAGCATCTTTTGCTCCACTTCTGCTCTTAGCATTCACCAACACACCAGATGATCGGCCCAACTCTACTTCAGATCTCCAAAAGCTGCTTCTGGACAAGACAGTTATAGCGCCGACTACAGGCCTGGCATGCTCACTGCTTGTAATTGGATTTTTAGATCCGACATGATTGGTCGCCTTATCTGACTATCTGGTCATGTGACCCACAAATATGTACTGCTGTTGGAGCCTAAAATGATAATAATCTTATTATTATTATTATAATTATTATTATTATTATTATTATTATTATTATTATTATTATTATTATTATTATTATTATTATTATTATTATTAATAATAATAGTATTTATTATTATTATTATTATTATTATTATTATTAATAATAATAATAATATCAAAAATGATAATAATCGTATTATTATTATTATTATTATTATTATTATTATTATTATTATTATTATTATTATTATTATTATTATTATTATTTTATAGATTTATAGGAGTATTATAGGAAAGTTATTAAAACATGTTCAGTAATTGCCAAAAGTTACACTGAGCTGAAGCTAAAGCTAAAGCTATGGCAATGTTGCTTTAGCTTTAGCTTCAGTTTGTTGTTTTACTATGTTTGGTCAGGTGTTTATCTTTCCTCCTTTATATGAGACTCCCACTTCCTTAGCCCTTCCTTTTATTCTGCTCCTTGAATCCTTGACAATGATCTAATGTGTGAACTTCCAGAAGAGAAACTTTTTAGAGGAGGAAATAAAAAGTCTCACCTGCAGTCCAACAGCACTCAAACATCCTCAGCTGCTGGTAATCCAGACCTGAAGGGAAATATGACATGACTGAGATTGTATAAAAATACAATCTGCAGAGAACAAAAGACCAGATGTGATAGTAACGCTTGTAAATCAAGATGAGGAGAGGTTTTCCTCCAAGATTTCCATTTTTGGTCAACTCCAAGTCACTGAAAAGATGGTTTTCTTTAATGAAGCAGTAAAGAGGTTTGTTAGCCCTTTCTGAAGAGCTTACTCAGACGTTTGGTGAGATGTTTTTCATATCGAACAGAGAGAGGATCAGAGGTTTATGGACTGAGAACAGAGCCTGGTCTGGTAACCGATCACAGAAACACCAGGCAGATTTGAGGGTTTAAAGATAGAAATGTGAAAAGTCAGTTTTTCATCAGTTGAAAGGAACAGAAAATTGGGACAGACCAAAAACCCCAGCTGGATTTAGGGACAAAGGAGAAAAAGTGGATAGTACAGAGTGAAAAGATTTAGTGATGGGGCTGAAAGAGAGTTTTTCTTTCCAGATCTGAAAAGTGTTTTCTCTGTGATTCCCTGTAATGATGATAAATCTTATATTCCACAGCATGTGTGTGCAGTCCATATAAATCCATGCTGTGTTTTCTTTCGCTCTGCTCGAGTGGAATATTTTTCTAATGAGTGTTTTATTCCTCCGACCATCACATGAACACACCGTCAGCCACCAGCATATGGAAATGAAATCAAACGGGAGACTCACTGAGGCCAAGATGCTCACACACACACACTCTTCATATACACAAACCGAGGTCACTCTCACAGCGTGCTTTGATCCACTGTGGATGTGTGTTTTATGTGTTTGAACTTGTTTGTACATAAGTTTATGAAGAATGGGAGCACGCTGGAGCCTGCACACATGAAGTCAGGACAACGTGTTCTATTTCTGAGTCCATGCAGCTGAGCCCAGGATCCAGGATCCAGGGATACCGTGCTCCTCATGTTTTCACAGACAAACATACATGCTCCTGCTTGTGTGACGCGTTAACATCAGCACCACAACTTTGCCAAAACCAAAACATCCATCAGGAAGTCATCAGTGCTGCCAGCTCCAGTGACTCCACTGTATCAGGGCTGGACCTGTGTGTGTGTGTGTGTGTGTGTGCGTGTGTGTGTAGTCACCAGATAACATCTCTGATCTTCTATCGCTCTGGTTTTATTGTTACCGGCTGCAGATTCACCTGCCAGACAACAAGCTCCCTCTGCCTCGGCGACCCTTTGGCCTTGGCTTCACCCAGACGGCTCAGGGTGAGCTCTCAGATATAAAACAGAGGGAAAAGATGGAGAAGGAGATAAGATATGGATGCCAGAGCTCACTGCCTTCTACTCGGGCTGCAGAGGGATTCATAAGAGCTGGAACATTTCTACTATCGCATACTTTTTTGGAGAGTCACACTTGGTAAATTCCTTGCGCATTCCAAAACAGCTTTGAGCTTGAAACACCAAAGACGAGAGGTTTGTTTGGACCATGAAAGTCTAACAAGCATCTTGCTACCATGGCTGTGTTATGACAAACATCACAGGAAGTTAGTTTTCAAAGGGAATCACTGAATGATACGACATGGATCTGGAGAAGTGTCTCAGAGGGAGTGTCTCACAACCAGGGCTTGACATCAACTGTTTCACTCACCAGCCACTGTGGCTAATGGTTTCCCAGAGTCACTAGCCACCTAGCATTTAGCTTAGCCACAATCCTGTTGTTGGATAATAATGTTTATTATGATGGAGGCTGACTATGACATGCCAAAGTTTACTCGAACCAGATTCAAACCCCTTTTAATAAAAGTGGTGAAGTTGTAGAAGATTAATCAAAAAGTTGAACTATACCAAAAAAATCAGCAATACACACTGTCTGCTCAAATATTTATTAGGGTCCGAGGCCTGAGCCTGGGCACCTTCTAGCAAGCTAGAAATTTTAATCGTATTTTGTTTCTTTTTTTTTCTTATTATTATTCTGTCCACACTTTGAACACTAATTAGACCCCCTAAACATGCTCAAAAACTCACCAAAATTGGCCACACCTCAGAGCCCCAAAAAATTTTAGTATGATACCAAACATGACCCCCAACATCCCATATTAAGCTCTCTAGAGCCAAAAAACACTTAAAAACTCAATAAAATGGCCCCAGCTGGGGCTAAGATTGTCGTACAGAGATGAAACCAATGCCAAAACGTTTGTCTCATTGAGATGCACAAAAAAGGTAGTGGTGATTTTTGTGTAGCTCCAACAGGAAGCCAGCAATTTGCTTTTCAAAATAAGAGTTTCCTGCATTTTTATCCTTTCTGCAAAAATCGACTTGTCAAAAACCACAAGTAGTTACAGCTTGAAAATTGCTCACATGACAGACTAGACCCTGCTCTACAAAAGTTGTTCAGGAAGTGTTATTTCGGGCCCATTTTTTAGAATGACAAGCCCTCATGGTCACTGACCGCTTTCAGTTTTCTCCATTTTAACAGATGGGGAGAACACTTTTCAGCTCTAAGCACGCACCCCCCTGGTGCCGCATTGTGGCCTCTGAGGCTGAGGTGCAGCACAGACACATCTGGGGTATTTCAGCCAGTAAACACCTGCAGCATCCACGCTCACCATATTCTTGCCTGCCATAAACAAATGTGGATATATGTGACATCAATTTGAGAACTAAAAACTCTGTACCCCAGCATGTACATCAAACCATGAAACAAGAGTTTTCCAAAGTCTTCACTTTGGCTGGAGTTTTCAGGAAAAGGCTTTTTCCCCAAGACCATGGCTTGGAGAGACAACAGGTGTGTGACGACACACAGGTGGAGGAGCAACCTCAGTGGGTTCATTCACTGTTCCTGTCATCCGTCAGCGTCTGCTCATCCACTGAGTATCAAAAACACTGAAGGCCCGTCAGGATGTCAGCACGGCTTTGTGCCCCTGATCAAATCTGCTCTGTTTGTTGCAGATTCCTCCGACTGATAGAAGTGGGAACAATGTTTTGAAGACAATAAACATCTTTTTATTTAGTCTACCAGCTTGTTGTGGAAAGTTGTTTTGTTAATGTGAGACAGGTCATCGTCAGAGCGGGAAACTTATGCCAGGGCTGTGTTGGAGCATGTCGTCTGATGTGGAGGTAACTGTTTGTGCACGTTGCAGTTGAAGACGCAGAATGAAAAGGTGGATGAATGTGCTTCACACAGATTCAAGAGCCACCCTTCTGGAGAACAACCTGAAGAATCTCTTTGATTGGATCAGTAAGTGTTTGGTCAACAGTAAAACAGAGTATTTTCAAAGCTGGAAACTTTCTATGGGAATTTTCAGGGTGCAATATCATTTCATTGACTAGATCTCCTTGTTCTTTGTGCAGATAAGATGGCCAGCGCTGTTAAGGCCAACCTAACCTTGGCTTGTAGGAGTTCATGAACCGCAGACGTGATCAGGCCGAGCGTGGCTTCTCGTCTCTGCTTGTTCAGATGACACAGATTCACCTTGTTGCCCAAATAACATTTCCAGGTTTTCTCTCTGGTCTCTCTGTGGCGAGGAGCTTGAACTCTTCGCCTGTCAGAAGGATTGGGTCTTGCCAGGATTCAGTCTGTTTTATACCTTTTTTATCCTTCTCTCTGTTTTATATTAATCCCATATATTCCCACATTCTCATCTCGTCTGCACATCTATCACTCTGTCTTTTCTCCTCTGCATCCTGACACCTCCAAGTATCATTCTCACACAGCAGCCTCCGTGTGAACTCTCTGCTGGCAGAGGAATGACTCAGGTGATTTTCCACATATGTGTGTATGTATGTGTGTGTGTAGTCTGACTTGTGTATATGTGTGATGGTCCAGTGCTGTTTGTTTGCAGAGGGAGTGTGTGAATTTGTGAGTGTGTGAGAGAGACAGAGTCAGGTGTCAAGTTTAGCCCCTGATCGACCCAACCTGGGAATGATCCAGTCTCAGCGGGGAAGCCAAATACACTCCTCTATATGTGTGTGTGTATAAGTGTGTGAAGGTGTGTGTGTCTAACCCGGAGATGACTCACAAACCATCTGGAGGCCAGATGCAGGTTAGAAAGCTCCTCTCCCTCCCTCCCTCCAGTTGCTGTTAGTTCCCTTAGTTAACCCATGACCTTTGACCCTCTTCGCTGTGGCGTGGGTGTGTGAGAGTGTGAGTTCAGGTTTTCCTGGTTGAGTAAACGGTGAGGTTGTGACCTTTCTCAGAAGTGGTGAACTTTCCCTCCGTGACCTCTGGAGTTCAAGTTCACTAAGTGACCCTGTTCCCCCTCAAACAGCCTCCAACTTTCTCCTCCTTTCTTCCTCTTCTCCTCTTCCTGTCACCTCGTACAGTGATTAACTCTCAGGATCTGGACTCTCAGATGTGTTACAGGTTGGTCTGAGGCTGGGGACTGAGAAAATCTGAAAAGAAGAGACAGAAAAGGCAACGGTTATACCCAGCTGAACATCTGTGACTGGATTTGAATTCAGAAGGTGACTGTAGAAATCAGACACAGGCCCATATTCATCAGATTATATCACATTCATACATTTCTAATAGTCCTGGGTGATACATTTCGATTATATCGATTAATTCAAGTTTTCCTTTGTAGACAATTTAAAAAGAAGAATTCAAAATTTTCCTGAGTGTCATAAAAATGTTGCTGTGTGTTTCTGACACCCATCACCCTGAGGGACACATGTTCCTTGTGGTTTGTATCAGCAGCCCAAAGAGTTGAATATGAACTAGACCTCTGATCAGTAAACGTCCAAACCCCTCTCCTTCAATCCTCTGTTTTCTGTCACTTTTCAGGAGTTTGATTAAAATCTTTAACTGAAACATTTAAGAAGCTGGGACCCTTTTAGATTGAGCTACAGATTATTAATGATGTAATTGACACACGTAAAAATCTGCTGCTCTTCAAAGATCATACTCTGATCATTTTTAGATTGAGATAATGAAGAAACATACATCAGTTTTTCTCAGAACATCCCCACTCTGCTGAAGAAAACACCCTTTTTTTGGTGAGATGTCTGGATCATGATCTGTGAAAATAGACTGCTGGGAGGGAGACGAGGCAGCGTGTTGCTTGGTCAGACATGACTGAGAAGGTGTTTGACTTTTACCTGGGGAAAGCTGAGTCTCATCTTTTTCTGTAACTTCCTCTATTCCACCAACTGAACCCTCCGTTAGCATAAACCCATCCGCTGATGAGCAGAGCAACAAAACGAACCTGCAACAAGATACACTGACAAGCAGGGGCGGGTCCAGACTTTTTAGACTGGGGTGCCCCGACCACTGACTTATGCAGGGAGTCAGTGTGAATGCAAAAAAGTCTGCCTCCTTTAACACTACAAAGTAAAGTTGTTGAAACAGAAGAAGAGCTGAAACAATGGCCGTAGCCAGGTATGAGGTCACCTATTTTCTTCTGAGTTTTTTTCTTTTTTCTCCAAATATGTCCAACTGAATAAAGCATATACTCGTAAAAAACTTGAAACCTTTCTGTGAAATGTGCTTGTAAGTTGTAAATTGTGGTAAAAATCCAGGGGCCTTGTGTCTTGATTGTGCCTGTGTGCGTGTTGCGGTGAACAGCTGTGTGATCAGCTGATGCACGTACCCTCAAATGCGCCCTGTGACGCGTTCTGCAGGGGGCCAAACCCCATTCAAAAACTAGAGTGTTTTTATTATTAGCACTTTGTAGACCACATTCCCGCCCATCTACACCTAGGTGACTAAAATATATATATTATATATATTATTATTATATATTTTCTGGATAAATCGGCACTAGTTCGGCCTTTCACTTCATCTAATCAAAGCCAGTTTATTTACTTTAATCCACCCAGTGCTTCGTTTCTTTCTTTTTTTTTTTTTTGAGTGCCTGGCTCATCTGCTAGCCAAGCAGGTGTCACGATGATGAGACTACTCGAGGACCTTGAGTCACATGAAGCATGCTTTGTTTTTAGCTCATGTTAATTTTGATATACCCATGTTGAAGATTTTTCTAATCTTGCCAGTGAGGACTTGTGCCTGTGAGAGGTCATTCTCAGCCATGTGAAGACTTAAGACATGACTTAGATCCACCATGTCCAATGACATACTGACAGGCCTGGCAATGATGCAAGTGCATCAGAAGGTGGAGGTGAACCGGGAGAATATCCTTCGACGGTGGGATGCCTCTGGTCACAGGAGGATTCAGCTAGCCTTTGATGTAAAAAGTTGATTTGTTTTTTTGAAAATTCTTTATGGGAAAATGCTGATTTCAAATCATTAAAAGATATTTAAACAATAAACATCTTGTGTGACTCATAGCCTCAAAAAATTAATTAAAAAATAAACAAACAAAAAAAAACATCTAAAAATTTCATCATGGACCTCACCTATTCCAAAATCCTGGCTACGGCCCTGGCTGAAACTTCAATTCAAAGAGTCAAATAGAGGTTACTTTTATAAGTTTTTGATAATATTAAAACATAACTGGTTTTGAGTTCTCTCTGTTATTTATAATGAATGTTTTCTTTAAAGGGATTAAAAAAATCAGAAATGCTATAATCTGAAGTGCTACAATCTGATGGTTCATAAGAAAGTGGTACTTTTGGTGTTCACAATCCCCTGAGGACCAGATACCTCCAGTTGGTGGAAAGCTTGGCTGCCAGCGATTTTCAAGCCGGTCTTTCCACGCTATTTGGCCTCCTAGCACCAGAGGGTTTCAGGACAGAAGAGCCACAAAAAACATCAACGATACTTTTGAAAACATTGAGAAGGGGAGTCCATAGTGAGGATGTCTGGTGATCTCGAGACCTGATGCACCCCACAATTCACCCCTAACACTGGATGAGTAGATACAGCACACTTTGAAGGACGGTTATTCCTTATTACTCAACTAAAAAAAATTCCAACAGTTTGTGAAAGCTGGGACTGTGTCGTTTCAGTCAAAATAAGCCTGTGAATACACAGACAAGAGTACGGCGTAGACGGATGACAGGAGCGTACAGCGAGAACAGAGCTGAGTTCTTCTGAAAATGGCAAATAAAGAAGATCCTCCCTGGTTTTTAAACCTTCACTGAGGTTTCTGCAGGATTCAGAGAGGAGCAACTTCCTGTGAAAAAGGCAGCGTTAGATGGGATGAATGAAGCTCTCTGTATCTAGTTTTTACTTGGTAGATGTAACAATTTGTGTAGATTGAGGCTTGTGTTGTGTGGTGACTTTTTTAGAACAGTGAACCAGGTCTGATTTCTGAAATATGAGTGAAATTCATTGTTGAAGGTGAGTAATAATTATTTACAACAAATGCTGCATTTGTACAGTATGGGCTCTAATTTCGTAGACCAGGCGCAAGCGCAGGCGCACCTGCCCTGCGCCGGCCTTCACCGTGCGGAAAGGGTGTGACCAGCGCACTTTGCAAGTTTCCTGCAGTGCCAAGAGAGGCGCAGTCAAGGCGCAGAGGCCTCCCTCCGCGCAAATGGCAGAGAGGGAGGAGAAAAGCCGTGAGTGGGTTTAACACAGCCAAGCGCTGTTTTCACCAATCAAATGAGCACCTCTCCTCACCTTTAAATGCCCTGCGGCCGAGGCGCAGCATCTGATTGGTCTGACTGATCTCCAGCACCGTGAAATAGTGTGCTGGAAAGACCCAGTAGTGGAGACGGTCAGAGCCGCTGTCCCTGCAGCAGGAGAATGGATAGCGGGTCACATTGGAGGACACGACGCGCGTCACCGTGTGGGCCAGCTCCCGGGACAGATTTAATCTGTTCCTTTGTCATTAATAGGAGAACAAAATGAAGAGACAGTTACACAGCTGGCTTATCCATTCAGAATACTTTTGATCCACCTGCACTCCTGGTTTGACATCACCAAATAGCAGAGCCTTTGGTGATATACTGTATACTCTCCCAGTGTCTCCACCTTATCCTCCTTACAATAATGTACTCCATCTTTTTAGATCAGGTTAAAAATAAAGACTAAAACAGAGAAATATGGGAAATCACGGGTAAATCCTGAGTGACATACATTTATTTGTCTCTTTTTTCTTCATCTTTTCTCTCCCTCTTTTCTTTGAATTAAATGAAATGAGAGAACCAGATATATACTCAGTATCAGATGTTAAGACTGTTTATGGTTTAATTGTAAGATGTGCATCAAACTTCCAGCTGCCGTCAGGTTAACTTTCCATTATGACAAACGGCTTTAATCTGACATCAGATGTGACGGGACAGTTAATATAGATACAAATGTATATGCTGGTTCAGACGGTTATATTAAATAGTGATTGCTGTGAATGTTTACTGCATTAAAATGTGCCTGACACTCTGGAAACCTGCCTCTGAGGCTTTGTTGACATGTGCGCACATGTGCACCTGTCACCAAATTACAGCTGCAGAGGGTGCACCGAGAATAGACCAGGTTGGAGCTGGAGAGCTTTCAGCGCACTTTCTGCACTGTTTTTGGCACGAAATTGGCACGACACTGTCATTGCGCCAACATGAATCTGCTGACACCTCCCCCTGGTGCGCCGTCACACCCATCTCTGTGCAGACAGTCTACCAAATTGTCAAATTGGCAGCGCACAAAATTAACACTGCGCAGGGTACGCCAGGCTTGTGCCCCCTGCACTGCGCCACGAGATTAGAGCCCTTTATGTGTAAGTGTGTCCATAGTGCAGTGTGTAAAATAGCTCATGTATGTTTATTGTGTGATATTACAACAGTGTACCAAGTCTTCGTTTTACTGTGTGAGCATGGTTTGAGGCTTTCAGGAAGAAGAGCTGAAACAATGGCCGTAGCCAGGTATGAGGTCACCTATTTTCTTCTGAGTTTTTTTCTTTTTTCTCCAAATATGTCCAACTGAATAAAGCATATACTCGTAAAAAACTTGAAACCTTTCTGTGAAATGTGCTTGTAAGTTGTAAATTGTGGTAAAAATCCAGGGGCCTTGTGTCTTGATTGTGCCTGTGTGCGTGTTGCGGTGAACAGCTGTGTGATCAGCTGATGCACGTACCCTCAAATGCGCCCTGTGACGCGTTCTGCAGGGGGCCAAACCCCATTCAAAAACTAGAGTGTTTTTATTATTAGCACTTTGTAGACCACATTCCCGCCCATCTACACCTAGGTGACTAAAATATATATATTATATATATTATTATTATATATTTTCTGGATAAATCGGCACTAGTTCGGCCTTTCACTTCATCTAATCAAAGCCAGTTTATTTACTTTAATCCACCCAGTGCTTCGTTTCTTTCTTTTTTTTTTTTTTGAGTGCCTGGCTCATCTGCTAGCCAAGCAGGTGTCACGATGATGAGACTACTCGAGGACCTTGAGTCACATGAAGCATGCTTTGTTTTTAGCTCATGTTAATTTTGATATACCCATGTTGAAGATTTTTCTAATCTTGCCAGTGAGGACTTGTGCCTGTGAGAGGTCATTCTCAGCCATGTGAAGACTTAAGACATGACTTAGATCCACCATGTCCAATGACATACTGACAGGCCTGGCAATGATGCAAGTGCATCAGAAGGTGGAGGTGAACCGGGAGAATATCCTTCGACGGTGGGATGCCTCTGGTCACAGGAGGATTCAGCTAGCCTTTGATGTAAAAAGTTGATTTGTTTTTTTGAAAATTCTTTATGGGAAAATGCTGATTTCAAATCATTAAAAGATATTTAAACAATAAACATCTTGTGTGACTCATAGCCTCAAAAAATTAATTAAAAAATAAACAAACAAAAAAAAACATCTAAAAATTTCATCATGGACCTCACCTATTCCAAAATCCTGGCTACGGCCCTGGCTGAAACTTCAATTCAAAGAGTCAAATAGAGGTTACTTTTATAAGTTTTTGATAATATTAAAACATAACTGGTTTTGAGTTCTCTCTGTTATTTATAATGAATGTTTTCTTTAAAGGGATTAAAAAAATCAGAAATGCTATAATCTGAAGTGCTACAATCTGATGGTTCATAAGAAAGTGGTACTTTTGGTGTTCACAATCCCCTGAGGACCAGATACCTCCAGTTGGTGGAAAGCTTGGCTGCCAGCGATTTTCAAGCCGGTCTTTCCACGCTATTTGGCCTCCTAGCACCAGAGGGTTTCAGGACAGAAGAGCCACAAAAAACATCAACGATACTTTTGAAAACATTGAGAAGGGGAGTCCATAGTGAGGATGTCTGGTGATCTCGAGACCTGATGCACCCCACAATTCACCCCTAACACTGGATGAGTAGATACAGCACACTTTGAAGGACGGTTATTCCTTATTACTCAACTAAAAAAAATTCCAACAGTTTGTGAAAGCTGGGACTGTGTCGTTTCAGTCAAAATAAGCCTGTGAATACACAGACAAGAGTACGGCGTAGACGGATGACAGGAGCGTACAGAGAGAACAGAGCTGAGTTCTTCTGAAAATGGCAAATAAAGAAGATCCTCCCTGGTTTTTAAACCTTCACTGAGGTTTCTGCAGGATTCAGAGAGGAGCAACTTCCTGTGAAAAAGGCAGCGTTAGATGGGATGAATGAAGCTCTCTGTATCTAGTTTTTACTTGGTAGATGTAACAATTTGTGTAGATTGAGGCTTGTGTTGTGTGGTGACTTTTTTAGAACAGTGAACCAGGTCTGATTTCTGAAATATGAGTGAAATTCATTGTTGAAGGTGAGTAATAATTATTTACAACAAATGCTGCATTTGTACAGTATGGGCTCTAATTTCGTAGACCAGGCGCAAGCGCAGGCGCACCTGCCCTGCGCCGGCCTTCACCGTGCGGAAAGGGTGTGACCAGCGCACTTTGCAAGTTTCCTGCAGTGCCAAGAGAGGCGCAGTCAAGGCGCAGAGGCCTCCCTCCGCGCAAATGGCAGAGAGGGAGGAGAAAAGCCGTGAGTGGGTTTAACACAGCCAAGCGCTGTTTTCACCAATCAAATGAGCACCTCTCCTCACCTTTAAATGCCCTGCGGCCGAGGCGCAGCATCTGATTGGTCTGACTGATCTCCAGCACCGTGAAATAGTGTGCTGGAAAGACCCAGTAGTGGAGACGGTCAGAGCCGCTGTCCCTGCAGCAGGAGAATGGATAGCGGGTCACATTGGAGGACACGACGCGCGTCACCGTGTGGGCCAGCTCCCGGGACAGATTTAATCTGTTCCTTTGTCATTAATAGGAGAACAAAATGAAGAGACAGTTACACAGCTGGCTTATCCATTCAGAATACTTTTGATCCACCTGCACTCCTGGTTTGACATCACCAAATAGCAGAGCCTTTGGTGATATACTGTATACTCTCCCAGTGTCTCCACCTTATCCTCCTTACAATAATGTACTCCATCTTTTTAGATCAGGTTAAAAATAAAGACTAAAACAGAGAAATATGGGAAATCACGGGTAAATCCTGAGTGACATACATTTATTTTGTCTCTTTTTTTCTTCGTCTTTTCTCTCCCTCTTTTCTTTGAATTAAATGAAATGAGAGAACCAGATATATACTCAGTATCAGATGTTAAGACTGTTTATGGTTTAATTGTAAGATGTGCATCAAACTTCCAGCTGCCGTCAGGTTAACTTTCCATTATGACAAACGGCTTTAATCTGACATCAGATGTGACGGGACAGTTAATATAGATACAAATGTATATGCTGGTTCAGACGGTTATATTAAATAGTGATTGCTGTGAATGTTTACTGCATTAAAATGTGCCTGACACTCTGGAAACCTGCCTCTGAGGCTTTGTTGACATGTGCGCACATGTGCACCTGTCACCAAATTACAGCTGCAGAGGGTGCACCGAGAATAGACCAGGTTGGAGCTGGAGAGCTTTCAGCGCACTTTCTGCACTGTTTTTGGCACGAAATTGGCACGACACTGTCATTGCGCCAACATGAATCTGCTGACACCTCCCCCTGGTGCGCCGTCACACCCATCTCTGTGCAGACAGTCTACCAAATTGTCAAATTGGCAGCGCACAAAATTAACACTGCGCAGGGTACGCCAGGCTTGTGCCCCCTGCACTGCGCCACGAGATTAGAGCCCTTTATGTGTAAGTGTGTCCATAGTGCAGTGTGTAAAATAGCTCATGTATGTTTATTGTGTGATATTACAACAGTGTACCAAGTCTTCGTTTTACTGTGTGAGCATGGTTTGAGGCTTTAATTGTGTAATATCCAGTGAGCGTAACCAGCTGAATTTCGTTCTGCTTTAGTTTCACTTTCAGTTTGTCGAGGAGCAGCCATCCTCAGGTGGTGTGTGTGTGTGAGGACACAGACAGCTGTGTGGATGCTGGAGATTCTGGTGATGCTGTTAGCGACCTTTTTTAAATTTACATGATAAGAGACAATGCTCAGAAATGTTCATGTACACATAGTTTTTCATTTTTCAATCTCTAAATCTATCCTGTAAAATCTGTTCACGATTAGCCATTCAGATTTAATGATTAATGGCAATAAAAATTATTGTCCCACTCCCCTTGGAGGTGTTGAATCAGACTGAAGAGCTGCAGACAGACAAAGCAGTTCTTGTCCTCATAACTTTTTTTGATATCATTGGTCGAGGAGGTGATGGGTCTGTTCGATAAAATGCTAAGCAGCTCAATCTACAACAATACATCATTTCCACTCCCTGGATCAGGGTTCATAGATAATTTGCAATAATCAAATAAATCTCTCTGACTGCTCTTGGGAGACACATTGTGAAAACTAAATGAGGATAATGTCTTAAGTGCAGCCACAAAGTTTCCGCAACCCCAGAACAAAGACGATCATTGACAGCGGTTAGACACAGGCCGCCGCGGGCCATTCTTTGTAGATGAAACACGTGTTTATTTGCTGTCAAATATTTCTCCAACAACACCAACCCAAAGCCTTACCAGTAAATCATCTAAATAATTACATACGTGTGTGTGTATGTGTGTGTCTACTGCGAGCAGTAAAACAGTGAAACATCAACGTAACAGGACAACAGAGCTGGAATTCTCTTTTGTTGAGCCAAACGTTCTGATTTAACCCCAGGAGAGGCGCGTTTGTGCATGGGCTGGCGAGGGTTTACACACTTAGCTTTGAACATTATTTCTGGAGTGTTTTTGTGTGAGTGTGCTTATTATTAACAAGGTCGGGCACGAGGCGACGCTTACTTAATAAAAGGAGAGAGTTCATGAAGAAGAAGAAGGAGGAGAAGAAGAAGTAGAAGAAGAAGAAGAAGAAGAAGAAGAAGAAGAAGAAGAAGAGGAGAAGCAGGTTATTTCTGTCTGATGAGATTGATCCGTGGAGGACATGAGCTAATGGGTGATATCTTCATTAAAGCAGAAAATAAAATGAAACAAAGGCCGAAGCAGCTGAGAGAGAAGATGCAAAGAAAAAGAAAAAGCAGAAACATGGAAATATCTCTCCCACCAAACATCCAAAGCGCCTGTCTTGTGTTGAAAAACCTCTCTCTTTTGATAGACTAAAGCCGCAGAAACTTTCCAGCTTCACTCTCATCACCATCCCTAAGTGCTCCACGGGGTGCTTTTATTTTGAAAGCGGATCAGAGTGGAAGCGCAGCAGCTGGATCGTATTCATCAATATGCATGAGCTTTGGTTTTCTCGCTATGTGCACATAAACAAACAAAAGCAGATCTGCAACGAAACCGCAGAGCGTCCATAAACTGCAGCCAGACTGTGGCTCAGCTTGTTTTGTTACCTGCTGAGAGAAGGATGTTTGACTTTCTGGACGCTGTTCAGGCTCAAGAAAAATGACTTTCTGAGGGAAATTTAACTTTTTGAGTGACAGTTATGAGTCAACTGGGGGACACCAAGCACCAGAGGATTTCTAAAACACAGAAAGGAGCACATTCAGTTCCAGATGTCTGATTGATGAAGACTAACTTTAAGTGCCAACTATTTCAGAGCATGGAATTCACTTCTACATGACAGAGAAAGCAATAGCTGCATCCGAACCAATGGGCTTCAGCTTGACTGCTTTCCCACTGCATGGCAAGGTGACCCGGGGCTAGATCTTATAGTTTCCCACAAGGCCATCTTCATCCATTCACACAGACCCACTGTCTGTGGCATTGACATGCACAGATTTTTGGAGGGCAGGGGCACAGACAGCCCATTTTGGCCACCAGAGCTTTCATTTTGGTGTGTTTTACCAACCAGGGGGGCACTATAGCACTGGTTCTGGGTCTGTATAAGGGCACTTCAGTGGACATTTTGGCTGCTGAGGAGGCTCTTTGGTGCCAATTTGCAAACTTAGATGACATTTAAGAGCGTGTTTTTGCCACTCTAGTGTGCAGTTTTTTTTTTATTTTTTATTTTTTTTTATCACACCTTGATAAGTCAAAAAGGCAGTTTAGTGTGTTTTGCCAACCAGGAGGGCACTTCAGCATAGGTTGTGGCTTCCAAGGGCACTGTAGTACGCTGTTTGGTTCCTGAAAGGGCGTGTTAGCACACATTTGGCTCCAAAGATGACACCTGAGCATGTGTTTTTTGACACTCAAAGGGCAGTATATTATGTTTTCACCAGTCAACAGGGCAGTAAAGTGTGTTCTGCTAACCAGGAGGGCACTTAAGCATGCATTGTTGCCTCAAATAGGGAAACTTTAGCACCAATTTTGGTTCCCAAAAGTGCACTGAAGCACCTGTTTTGGCCCTGAAGAAGTCACTTTAGCACATGCTTTTACTACTCAAGGGGGCAGTTTGGTTTGTTCTGCCAACCAGCCAACTATAGCACTGGTTTTAGCACTGCACTCTGCCAACCAGGAGGGCACTTAATAGCACTAGTTTTAGCACTTCAGTGCACATTTTGGCTGCTGAGAGGGCCAATTTGCAACCCTAGATGGTATTTAAGAGTGTGTTTTTGCCACCACTTAGAGCAGTTTTATCATGTCTTGGCTAGCCAAAAGGGCAGTTTAGTGTGTTGTGCCAACCAGGAGGGCACTTCAGCATAGGGCTTGGCAACTGGCCCTCCTGGTACACACCACCGATATTAGCAGCAGAATAGAGTAGAGTAAAATAGAATAGAATAGAATAAAATAGAATAGAATAGAATAGAATAGAATAGAATAGAATAGAATATTCTTTTATTGATCCCCCATGGGGGATATATTTTTGCCACAGCAGCTCACAGAAAAGTACAATAAATGCAATAAAAATAAGAAATATAATAATAAGAAGAATATGAAATAAGAAATTTGAAGGAAAATAGAAAAGTAGAAAATATTACTATTAACACACTTACAGTAAGACAGCAGCTCTGGTATTAGCCCTAATACAGATGTAATGTTGCAGAGTCATGACCGGGACTTTACGGTCAGGGTTTCCCAGTCGTGGAAGAGAAACAGAAAGTCAGGGATGAGTTTCACATCATAAAGTTGTTCAACGGATGTGAACTCAACTCAGACAGACATTTGATATCTGAGACGTGTAAGAGCATCCTGGTCTCTTTGTGGGAAAAAAAACAGCGCACACACACTGTTTCGACACATGTATTGGGAAAGAGACGCACACATCTGTCCAGCAGATTTCTATTGTTTCCTTCCCGATCCCATCTTTCATCTTCGCCTCGTCCTCTCCTCTCGTCATCTGAGGAACATCACGGGCTGGTTCATGGAAATGTCAGAGAGATTTCAGTATTAAGAAACAGGACTGCTGATTTACTCCTGTGATTTATTCCCTTTACTGTAACACACACACACAGATGATGATCCAGGGGACATGGAGGAATTAAAACATCACTTTTGTGCTTATTAAAGAGAGGAGGATGTTTTCTCATGATTCCCTGAAAACACAGCTGCCCCCATCTGTCACAGCGGAAAGAAGTCAAAGTTACTTCTTACGGATGTGATGCATGGTGTTTATATTTGTCTTTACCGGCTCTAATGATGTGTTTGTATGCATGTTCTCCGGTGGTCAGATGTGTTTGTTTACATGTCGTTGCCATGATGTTACCTGGAGGCCAAGTTTTGTTGAGGTTTGTTTTCTCACTGAAATGTCTCTAAGCTTGAATTTTGTATTGTTTTTTTTCCACTAATACCAAAGATCAGGACACTGAGGTGCATTACTGGGCTGTTAGGAAGAACATCAGACAGGTCATGAAGAGGGAAACAGAAGCCACAAGCTCCACTCAGGAAGAAGACACTAAAACACAGCCGTCCCCCTCCTGCAGCGATAAAGCTGTTTGATGTAACCCTCTAAATGGTCTGAACTTTGTCTAATTGGGGCAATTTGTAGTTTGGGCTAAGACCTAATGATGCACACACAAAGGAACACTCCCACATGGTGATAAGTGATGTCAGCTTCTCTGTCTACCTGCTGTGACCTCCTACCTGAACACGGGAGATCCAGGAAATTAGCTGTAATTATACTGTCCTCTGAATCAAACACACACACACTCTCACACACTCATACATGATGATGTCAGAGTAAAGAGCCAGACTAGGACAGAGGTACCAGGGAGGATTAACCTCCGGGTGTGTGCAGCGTTATTATGACAGCACCAGTAAACAAACGAAACAGCAGAAACCTGAATGTCATAAAAATGATGCTGTGTGTCTTTGACACCCAGCACCCTGACAGACACATGTTCTTTATGGTCTGTATCAACAGCCCAACGAGTTGAATATAAACTAGACCTCTGATTAGTAAACGTCCAAACCCCTCTCCTTCAATCCTCTGTTTTCTATCTGTCACTTTTCAGGAGTTTGATTATAATCTTTGACTGAAGCTGGAACCCTTTCAGGTTGAGCTGCAGATTATTAATGATGTGATTGACACACGTAAAACCTGCTGCTTTTCAAAGATTGTACTCTGATCATTTTTAGATTGAGATAGTGAAGAAATATACATCAGTTTTTCTCTGAACATCCTCACTCTACTGAAGAAAACACCCTCTTTTTGGTGATATGGACGGATCATGATTTGTGAAAATAGACTGCTGGGAGGGAGAGTCATACATGACTGAAAGATGTTTGACTTAACTCTGTAACTTCCTCTATTCCACCAACTGAACCGTCCGTTAGCATAAACCCATCCGCTGATGAGCAGAGCAACAAAACGAACCTGCAACAAGATACACTGACAAGCAGGGGCGGATCCAGACTTTTTAGACTGGGGTGCCCCAACCAGGGCACTGACTTATGCAGGGGGGGCTGAATTTTCTGAGCCCACACCAGAATAAATAGCATTTATTTTTCTTATTTGTTTGTATCAAAATGATAGGATTAACAGGCTACAGCTTTAATAAGAATGAAACTAGACTAAAACAAAGTGTTTTTAAACAATCACTGAAAGTAGAATGTAACTGAACAGTGCTGTAGTGAACTGAAACAGTACTGTACAAGCTTTTTTAGCTGTGTTTTTTAATTCAAAATGTATTAATGGTGCAGCTTTCAATGTGAATGTAAACAAGTTGTCCTGCTTTAAAACTTCAAAGTGAAGTAAAAACAGAAGAGCAGCTGAAACTTCAATTCCAGGAAACATAGGTTACTGTACACCTTTTGAAGTTTTTTTTATGTTTGTTTAATTAAGATTTGTTGATCATATGCTGTAAGCATGGGGTGGGCAGGGTGATCACCATGTGCTATCAATCTTTAAGTTTCATTTTCTTTGGATTCATCGTCAGAACTGAGATGATGTGTCAGTGAGTGAGTTTTTTTAGTGTTTGAGGGGGGATTTGTGTTTTACAGATGAAGGTAAATTTATTTAAGTCGATCTTGATTTCTGTGTGTTCATGTTTCAGGTTTTCAACCGGTTTGTCTATTTACCCAATGCTTGTGTGTACGATTTTACTGGATTTGACTGTGTCAAACCAATAATCCCACCATACGGGGTGTGCTTGACCGGCGAAACAGTGTCATACTCAGCTCCGACACAATCGTTGTACTTTTATGACTTGTTTATTGGCCTTCAGCAACTCCACACATGCTCTCCATAGGCATTTAAACAGTGAAAGATCGTGCCGTCAGCAACAGGTAATCAACAGCTTGGCTTCACCGGTTAACACGAGGCACAACAAAAGAGACTAATTATCATCCAAACACAAGCTGGAATACTGCACCTAGAGGGCGCAATAAACATACATATTTTGAAAAATAGGAAAACTCCACACATTGTGTGTGTGTCACCAATGATGGGGGAAAGAAAAGGATCAGAAAAGAGGCAACACAAATCACCTGCCTTAGGACAACGGATGAAATCTAGCTATTGTGCTAATTCCGGCATATTTACAATGACGTGTTTATCAAAATTGTTGATTGATGTGCACTGTCCTAATCAAATAAATGTATAAATAAAAATAAATAAATAAACCTTAAACCTGACTGGCAGCTCTGCCCAAGAACAACAGACCTCCCCCCAGGTTAGTTATCTGCTTTCTGGGTCAACCTTGGGAGCTGTGATTGGAGGACTGCAAGATGGAGGGTGTTAATGATGAGAAACCTGAGTGAAATCTGTGACTGATAGGTGGCGCTGTCATTTTTACTGCTGGTCGCTATGGTACATAGCTATTAGTAAACTACCTGGAAACCTCTGTGGTGGATTGCCACAGTGTCTAAATTAAATTCACGGTCCACAGTGGATAAGTTTGTGAGGCTGACATTAAGGAGAGCGGTACATGATTGTTCATAGTCTCCAGAGGATGAATGCGACTTGCCTTTTAACACGCTCCACCATGACTTAGACGTTTGTGGTCATAAAGTGCAACACTTGAAAATGTGTGTACCCTCTGCTCAGCCCACAGATGTGATGAGAGTTTCCTCTCTCTGCCTCTGACAGTACAGAAAACACTAAGCAATATTCCCCTTGTTCTTTTCATCATTAAAATTCCTTTCATCTGAAAGTTTATTGTTTTTCTGACAAGCAGAGAGAGATCTCGCTCTCAAAACCCATTTAAAGAGAAAGTTCAAAGCCAAAGCCGACATTTTATGTTTGGTCAGACAATAGAGACACAACAACCAGATGCCGACACAGTTTCGCTGCCGTCTCCCTAACCCGACCAGCAGGAGGACAGACAGGGGTTTATTTCTCCCTGCCACATTGTTTATTTGGCTCTCTGTGGGACTGTAAACAAGCGATCTGTCGCTGGAGACGTGTTGTCCAACCACGTGCATGCGTGGTTAACTGAAGCTAAACAAGCTCAGAACATGATCCGCACGGCGCGGACTCTCCCAGTAGGTGGTTTGGGACATGATACTGTTCATTGGGAGCCAGGCAGGAAGTTTTGGGGAAGGACATGTTGTGGATTTGAAGAAGGCCATCGTTTGACGCTGAATTACAGCAGCCATCTGTGCCTGCTTTGCTGCTTTATTAAATCCTTCTCTGTCTTAAGTGAAGAAGTGGAGTGAGCTTTCCATCATTTGATTTAGCTTTAAATAAATTTACACTGAACAGAATGAGTCACCGGAGCCGTTTTTTTCTGAGAAGTGTCAAGGGGACATACCACGTTGTTAATATGAAACTCAAATCTGTCCAAGCTGCTCTGAAACGCAGTCTTCTTACAGCTCCAGGGCCTGAGGAATGGCTTGCATGTAATTTTAAGGGAATTGGTTCAGTTCCCTGTTAGTTTGAGCTGCCACTGCCAACAAATGTTAACACCGGACAGCTGCCAGATTCCTATAGTGGACCTTTCTGGACTTCCTGTGAGGAGTCTTGGTCACACATCAGGAAAATACTTAGCCTTTAAACTCTAGATCTGGCTGAGCTCCCCTAATATTCCACTGGAACAGCCCAAAGTGTAAGAAAGAGGGCGACCTAATGGTTATTTAGCTGATGTTTTTATCCAGTCAGAGGCTGAACACAGACTTTTTCATAGCTCTGATTCAAAGCATACTTCACACCTGTGAGCCACCCAGGACTAACTAGACTTTGTTTGATACACCAACACTGGAAATATTAAACACCTCGCTGAAGGGCAGCTCAAGGGCAAAGGGACTTTGCTTTTGTTCTTTTCCTCTGCCCAAATGCCCAGTACGTTATTATATTTAAGTACCTGGAGCAGGGGAGTGGTGACCAGAAGGTTTGAAGGCACCATTATCACTACGCATGCCCAAATGAATAGACACACCAGCCCAAAACCCTGGGTGAGACTTCAGTTCTAAGTATTTGGGCTGTTTTTGACTGGTTGGTGGGAGTTTTCTGTTTATCTGAACGTGACACATTTTGTTTGGTTGGTGGATTCAGCTGGGACCTTGAACAAACATCTAGGTGGGTCCTCAAAATACTTAGAAACCCAATGGGGCAAAAAAAGTGCTCTATAATTCCAATTACTCTTCCATTTGCACTAGGGCTAGGTGATGAGGTATGAGAAAAAAATCGAATCACCATTTTTATATCAGAGGATATGGATATTTATAACAATATACATCAAATAACTATTGTGTCAAGCTTAAAGCTATGGTCTACAATCTGAAACCCAGTTTGGCTGATGAGATAAATTTGAGAAACTCAGCCCCCCTCACTCATCCCTCCCCTCCATGTTCCAAAATTCCGCCCCCCAGCTCGTATCGGCCTACCTCGTCTCCTAACAACAAGCCCCCTCTGACAGAGCAAGAAGCCTTCATCCCCCTTGTAATAGACAGTGGTAGCTTTTTCAGTTGGACCGGTGCAATCAAAGCCATGATATTAATGTTATTAATAATTTCCAAGCTTCCAAATCATAGACCACAGCTCTAAATGTTTTATTACTCATAAGTAAGTTGGACATCAGAAGGTTATTTTTGACGTAGTATTTTTTTTGTCAGAGGTTGAATGTGACAGATGTCCTGAAGAACATTATAAACTACTTCAGATAAATGAAACAGGTTCATCTCCTTTACTTTGTTATTAGTAGGCGTGTTACAGGTGATCTGTTCAGGCTGCATGCTCGTTGATAACAGGAGCAAAGCGCCCTCTTTGAATGAGGATTTAGCCCGTGCTACCTGCTGTCACCATGGTGAGTTTAGAGAGCAGAGGGGTCATAAAGGAAAAATGAAGTTTGATCCATGGAGGTGGAGAAATCAGATGTATGGGTCACAGGCTGCTGCACAGGAGGTGAGAGCTGGGTCCAATGTGGCGGCGCCCTCTGCCACCATGACACTTGGGCCATCACTGTGCACATGAAGCAGTTGGTCAGTGCTGTGTGTGGGCTGACACTGATAGTAAATGCCCTGGAAACAGTCTGGAGGTCATTCAGTGGCAGTCGTCTTTAAACTGAGCTGGAGGATGAAGAGGGAGGTTCATCTCCTGAGCTCTCTAAAGAGAGCATTTTTAATTTCTAGCTTTTAGCACTGTGTGAGTTGTGAGGTCCCTGGTGTCTTATCATTTATCATTTTATTTATTACCGTTATTTTCAGTTTTTATTTTTATTGCTTTTAGCTGCTGTTTCCTGTTTTAGTATACTATCCTAATATTTTGTGCGGCACTTTGGAAATGTTCACTTTATAAAATGTGTTTTATAAACAAATTGAATTGGATTGGAGTAGATGAGCTTTCCGGGCATAAAAATAACAAAAAAGTCCAGATAGCTTGTGTGGGACTTAGATCATAAAGGGTTGAAGAAGATTGATTTTACCAGTGGCCAATGCCAACCCCCGCCAAGTATCTATAATCTAAGTGAGGAGCTGGGCACATTTGTTAATGCAGGAACCATCCATTGCGGATTACAAGTTTAAGAACTTTTAACATGGACGCTAACTTGAAAAATTACAAGAAGTTCAAACAACCAAAAGAAATTGAATGTATGATTATATATATATAAAAAAAAAAGTTTTTGTGTGTTTTTGCATAAATTCAGTGGAGTTTGTAAATTTAAATATTATACATACAATAGTTATATAGATATAATAAGTTTACCCCTGACCAATATATTTGGACATAGTGCATTTGATAGCATCATTGATATGTGTAGAATATGATCCGATAGGCATTAGTGAAATACAAAGGTGGTCTCATCTGCATCAAGACCTGAATGGCATAAAGGGGTTAATAGCACACTAGTTGCCAACAAATGAAGCTGAGAACCAAGCAGATAGAGAGAAAGAGTCGACTCTCTGCGTGCTGAGCCAAATGTTCCAAGTCCCAAAAAAGATCCTCAATTCCCATCATCTAATGACCCATCTAATCATCTATGTGGATCTTTATTGATTAAATGTGTCTGGATTAGGTGTTGTACTGGATTTGGATCAGGGACTGTTCCTGTTGAGCATTTAAAAGGTTTTAAAGTGAACTTCTGTTACAGTTTTTCTCGATTGTTAACACACAATTTTTGGTGCCTGAGACACGATGACCACAACATATAACCAATGCACCAACTCCATGAACCAAGTCTGCTAAACTATAAGCACAATTCCTGCTTTACACTCAGAGTGCAGATCTACAACACACTTTTTTCAAAACACTACACACAATTCTCTGAGTTTTGGCACAATTTTCATGAAGTAAACTTCTTGTTTTCACAAAGAACACAATGCCACTCTAAACAGTAAAATTAATATTCCTATTATGCACACTGACTCATCACATGGGTAAACACCTGTCACACATTTTTACAACTAGCAATCAGAGCTTTAGCATAAAAGGGCAACAGGTGAGTTTCTCTGTTTTGGACCAATGGATGCCAACATTGGAATCAGAGGGAGAGCCAGAGGTGTGAGAATGAGAGGATGACAAGGAGGAGGAGGAGGAGGAGGAGGACGAGGACGGGGACGATGAAGGATGAGGGCCATAATCTTTGATGAGATCGGGGCCACTTTGGTTGACCATGTGGTAAACCATGGTCTAACAATGAGGGAGGCTGGGCAAAGGGTGCAGCCAAATTTGAGCAGATACACAGTAGCATCCATCATCCGGACTTTCCAAAATGAAAATAAGAAATATAGTCTTACTAGTATTAGGAAATTGTTGCACTGCAATTCAACACAGTACTCAATGAGTACAGTATTACAGTATTGTTAGTGGACTGTTCTGAAGGACTGTAAAAAAGTAAAGTGTTTATTTGAGAAATGTATTCCTTCTTTTTATCCCTTCACAATATTTACGATATTTCACTCTGAGTATTGCAGAGCTGAAAGACGACCATCAAGAGGAGGTGGGGAGCATCTACTGTCTCCTGAACAGAAAATTCAAATTGTGAACATAGTCCTAGAGAATAATGCCATTACATTACGACAAATCCAAAGAAAAGTTCTAGAAAACAATGACATTTTTCGAAATGTTGATAGAATAAGTTTATCCACTCTGGACCGTGTCTTGTGAAGAAATTCTCTGAAGATGAATCAAGTCTACAGAGTTCCCTTTGAACACAATTCAGACAGAGTCAAAGAACTGCAATATAACTATGTTCAAGTAAGTCCTCTACAATCCTGTAACTGATGCATACCCTGAAAACTGTAAATATTATACATGTTTTAGTTTTGGAATCATAATGAATGTATTTCACATAGTGACCACTCCATGCCTATTTCTGATATTATCCTGTGTGTTTCAGAGAGTCCTTGAGCTAGAGGTGGCTGCAGTGGAGCACCAGTTTGTCTTTATTGATGAGGTTGGATTCAACCTCACAAAAAGATGTAGAAGGGGAAGGAACATCATCAGCTATTTTGTGTTCTAAGTCAAAAACAACAACAACAACAACAACAACAAAAATTCTAAAATATTTTGTAAGAAGTGTCACACTGAACACGAAAAGGCCAGAGTCATGATGAATATTATGTAATCACAGTGTTTTACACTGAGCACATCAGTGTTCAACTGGTTCATATAAATGTTTCTCCATATAGTGGTTTGTGTGTGTCATTTGGAGACAAAACACCATTTTGAGAAGAATAAACACTGTTTGAATGTAAAGTTTCATTTTGCAGGAGAATTGAGGGGTTTTGAGAAATGTGTGAGTGATTTTTTGATTTGTGTGTAGAGTTCTGAGAATATGAGGCATCCTTTCAGAAAATGTGTGTAAACAATCGAGAAAAACTGTAACTGGAATCAGACTATATGAATGGCCTATTCTCAAAGTTAACATCATTAATGAAAGATTAACAGAGTTACATTTTGGATTGGCTGTGCCCACCTCTGTCTGAGGGTCTTTGCTGTGTGTTTTCCCACTCGTGTGAGGCTGTGTGTGTAAAAACAAGCTTTCTTTATAGCATCAAGCTGGTGTTCTCTCATTACAGACCAGTTTCCCCAAACTCTGAACCCACCCTCACTCTGGCTCCTTGGACAGGCCTTCACAGAGGAAACCGGCAGGTTATGAGTGTATGAACCTCTCAGTGACCCACGCCTCCCCTTTCCCCTGAAACAAGCACACATATATTCTGTTCTCCCTGTTTTATAAAGCTCCAGACTGGACCAAATCCACGTTCTTCTCAGCCTATGAACCAGCCTCAGAAATGTGTATAAAATCCACATCAGTGTAAACTGGCTGATGGAGGGCTTCTCTCTCCTGTCCTATCTTTATTTTTTCCTTTACCTCTATTAACCCTTCTTCTTTCCACACTCATTGAACCTTTCTTCACCTTCTTCTCCTTTCCCCTGACTCCTTATCCCTCCATTCCATCCTCTCCTTCATGATTCAGGCCAGCCTGTCATCAGCTCGGCTGTCAGATTCCCCTTTAATACTCCCGTCCCCCCTCTCTTGATCTCAAGATCTGTCTTTCCAGTCGGCAGTTCTTTCTCAGCGTTGAGCCAGTGGCCGTTCACAATCTGTTTCCCAGAGACCAGAGAGTGTCCCTCAGCCAGACTCAGAGAGATTTAAAAATCTAAAAGGAAGGACTGAAAGACAGTAAACAGATCTTAAAGGGAACAGATGATGCTAAGTGAAAAGGAGGATATGGTTCAGAGCTGGAAGGTGGAGGGAACACATATTTGGTCGATAATGGGGTCCCACTGGTTCTTTTTTAATGGTTTCATGACAAATCTGACTCAAAGGGAGAGAAGAGCAGAGCTGTGAGTCTGGAGAGGAAGCGGTTTAACTGGGACACAGAAAAAAACAACACGTCACTCGTGTTTGACTGACCGTCCAATGAAATACAGACTTGATTTCAGAATATTATTATTTGTTTTTAAAGCCTTAAATATATTAGCTTCACAATATCTCAGTGATCTCCTCATGCAGTATTCAGCCCGCAGGTCACTGAGGTCATCCTCACAACATCTGTCCATCCCTGAACCTGAGGGTGACCCCGTCTGAACGTTTGGATCCGGTTTAAAGACTAACCCTCTCCTCTTGGCTTCAGCTCCAGCTGAGGATTTAGTTAACTTCACTCTGACCTCATTCCTAACATCCTCTCTCTCAATGTATTCTGACGTCGGCTTTAACCCTCTGGGGTGATCAGGGACATTTTTGTCCTTTCAGGTCATTTTTTTGGGAGTTATTAATGTAGCAAACGTTTTTGTGTGTGTGTGTGTGTGTGTGTGTGTGTGTGTGTGTGTGTGTGTGTGTGTGTGTGTGTGTGTGTGTGTGTAAATGCATCCACAAATATGTAAACTGATCCTCAAATGTGTAAAAAGATTTGCAAATAATATCTGGTCTTGAATGACTAAAAAGATACAGGGCTCTAATTTCGTAGACCAGGCGCAAGTGCCCTGCGCCGGCATTCACTGTGCGGACAGGGTGTGACCGGCACTCTTTGCAAGTTTCCTGCAGTGCCAAGAGAGGCGCACTCATGGCGCAGAGAGGTGCAGAGAGGCACAGAGGAGCGTGTCCACGCCTCCCTCCGCGCAAATGTCAGAGAGGGAGGAGAAAAGCCATTAGTGAGTTAAACACAGCAGAGCGCTGTTTTCACCAATCAAATGAGCGCCTCTCCTCACCTTTAAATGCCCTGCGGCCGAGGCGCAGCGTCTGATTGGTCTGACTGATCCTCGCCTCCGTGGAAAGTGTTCTGGAAAGACCCGATAGAGACGGTCAGAGCCGCTGTCCCTGCAGCAGGAGAATGGACAGCGGGGCACATTGGAGGACACAAAGCGCGTCACCGTGTGGGCCAGCTCCCGGGACAGATTTAATCTGTTCCTTTGTCATTAATAGGAGTACAAAATGAAGAGACAGTTACACAGCTGGCTTATCCATTCAGAATACTTTTGATCCACCTGCACTCCTGGTTTGTCATCACCAAATAGCAGAACCTTTGGTGATATACTGTATACTCTCCCAGTGTCTCCACCTCATCCTACTTACAATAATGTACTCCATCTTTTTAGATCACGTTAAAAATAAAGACTAAAACAGAGAAATATGGGAAATCACGAGTAAATACTGAGTGACAAACATTTATTTTGTCTCTTTTTTCTTCGTCTTTTCTCTCCCTCTTTTCTTTGAATTAAATGAAATGAGAGAACCAGATATATACTCAGTATCAGATGTTAAGCCTGTTTATTGTTTAATTGTAAGATGTGCATCAAACTTCCAGCTGCCGTCAGGTTAACTTTCCATTATGACAAACGGCTTTAATCTGACATCAGATGTGACGGGACAGTTAATATAGATATAAATGTATATGCTGGTTCAGACAGTTACATTAAATAGTGATTGCTGTGATTGTTTACTGCATTAAAATGTGCCTGACACTCTGGAAACCTGCCTCTGAGGCTTTGTTGACATGAGTGCACATGTGCGCCTGTCACCAAATTACAGCTGCGTGAGGTGCGCTGCGCCTTGCGCTGAGAATAGACCAGGTTGGAGCTGGCGAGCTTTCAGCGCACTTTCTGCACTGTTTTTGGCACAAAATTGTCACTGTGCCAACATGAATCTGCTGACACCTCCCCCTGGTGCATCGTCATCTCCCCCTGGTGCACTGTCACACCCATCGCATGGCAACACATGAAATTAACACTGCGCGGGGTGCGCGGGGTGCGCCAGGCTTGCGCTGCGCCACAAAATTAGAGTCCGAAGTGTTTTTTCTACAAGACCTGAAAATACACACAAATCATCAGTAATAACTGAGGTGGGCCTCCCAGTTGGCTGTCTGCATACACATGATTTTTGCTACAGTCCTGCCGTACAAGTGATCTGCAAATGCGTAGAAAAAATCTCTCTGTGAGAGGAGGGTTAGTTTGCCCTGAGCTCAGGCTGCCAGGAACAGGCTGCCAGGTGGAGCTGTTCGAGCAGCACTGTGCCTTAGCTGCTTTGTATTCAACATCCTCTTTGTCTCTTTCAATTATTTTGTGGAGGTAGAAATTATTATCATTTTTTCCCACAAAGATAGGCAATGTTAAACCAAAATCAAAAACTTTAACTTTCACTTACACCTGGTGCCACAATAACCCAAATGAGCCAAAGAGGGTTTCATGGTTTTATGTGGACGTCGGGAAACAGATTTTGGTTCTTGGCTGTCACAGCTGACTGACGAGGGTTCATTCTGATTGAGAAATAAAAAAGACTTGAAAAACACTGCCAAATATGTCTTTGGCATGTTTCGAGCTGACTCACCAGCGGATTTGCGTGTGGACATGATTGTGGGTGGTGGTGGTGGTGGTCGTTGTAACCTGGCGCCCCCTCTACATGAAAGTATTCCATGTAGATGGGGCAGCATATTTAAAGGCTGTCTTACCCTGTTCTGCTCTGACTCGAGGAACAAACATTTCTATAAAATCCTGTGAGCACAGTCCACGATGGTTATTAGACCTGTTCAAATTTATGGTCAAAGAAGTGGAAGCAGCCCAAGAACAGATTTGTAGATGAAGAGTAGCAAGTGAGAGTGTCTACGACAGACAGGGAGGGACGGTTTGCAGCAGCATACAGCAGACAGTGATAGACATCATATCTACAGCCAGTGATAGAGCACAGTGATACAGAATCCATTTTTTTCAAGTATTTTTCCTGACACAGATTAATAACATAACAAAATGCACAAGAGAGAAGAAAACCCCAAATCCTAAAATACACAAAACAAACCGAAAAATCAGTTCATGACAGTAACAGTCCAGCAAGACTGGGGCACTGCAACTCTTTGGTGAAGATGAAAAAAGACACACATGGCCTAGGCTTAAATAATATATCAGGGAGGCTGTTTCAATTTCTAAAAAAGCCATAAATGTGAGATAAAGACATTTACACAAACCATTGAACATGTGATTAATCAGGATTAATCAGGATTAATCACATGCCTGTTTGACCACCCTTAGAAATACAGCTCTGAGGTAACGAAGCTGAACGATCAGAGAGGAAACTGAAGAAAAAATGAAAGCAGGAGAGAAAAAATGGTGAAAGGAGAGAAATGAAAGACAGACATGTATTAGCACATTGTTAGAGCAGCTGCCAGTCAGTTTGGAAACACTTAATAACCCTTCAACATTAATGACAAATCCACACACACACACACACACACACACACACACACACACACACACACACACACACACACACACACACACACACACACACACACACACAATATCTCCCACTCATTTATCTCTCTCTCTGTGAACTCTGTTACTCACTCCCTGTCTGTCCCGACACACACACACACACACACACACACACACACACACACACACACACACACACACACCCAGTGCTGCCGTGTTGATGATAAAACCAGGCCTGATCAGGGTTATTCAGAGGGGAAAGAGTCATTCCTCCTGACAGCCCCGTTAAGGAAAGAAATACCTCCCGCTCTAAAACCGGACTTGGGTTTCACCAACACCGGACTCCACTTGATTTTCGGGGCCGTTTCAGAACGCCATGTGAAGAGCCAAAACACCGTAAAAACCAGTCAGTGAGACAGCGACGCACAATTGGTGTTTATCATGTTTGGGATGAAGCTGGAGACGCCAGGGCCCCGATCCTCCAGCCTCGTATTTCTCCATTAGCATGAACTCTATAGCATACTGCTCTTTTTCACCCCAGCCTATGAGTTGCATATAAATTGCTCATGAAGAGTGGACCACCAGCTCAGCGTAGGCGTAAAAACCCCTGGCAGTCAGACAGGGTGAGTAACTTAGGGGCAAGCAAAGCTCAGCTCCTCATTTGAAGTCATAGTTCATGGCTCTCTTTATTATTTTCCGAGCCAGAGTTCTTTATGAAAAAATCTCCTGGTGTGTCTTTCCAAGCTGCGTTGCAACATTCAGATATTCTAACCCAGAGAAAGTACTGTTTGTGGAGGCGGCGGGGATTTAGAGCCACTTAGGGTTTAGAGTTTCTTGCTCAAGGACATTTTTGCAACGCTCAGTTCAGACAGGCATCCTGGCCAATACGAGGAGGAACCTTTTAATGAAGTCTTCACCATACTACCCAGAATCCACTCCTCTCAGATCAGACTGAACTACATTCATGGGTCAGATGAAATGCTGTTTAGGCTTCATGTAGCTCACATTGAAATTCAGGTGATTATGTGGGTTGTGTGGACCAGTATCTAAGTATTGTCAGGGTACTAATGGGTCTCGCCAACTATGGAGGCATCTGAAGAAGTCTTCTATTCACCCAGAAACAGTTCCCAGTCTGTGCTGTATTGGGGGATTCTTAGAGATACCTGTGTTGTACCTGAAGTTGTAGCTGAAGTTTTGTCAAGAAGACCATCATCGAGATCCAGCAACATTTCTGTTGTCCTGGAGAGACCACCACAACCACAAAAGGAGAAATGCTCAGTTTCAGGACTTGAATGGTCCTTCTGATAGCTCTGAAGTAGCTTGACGAGACTTTCATGTGAATGAGGCCCCGTTTACATGGAGACTCCCGCAACGATTCTTCCTTTGCGTTTTCAAAAGCCACCCGCGTTTACATGGGGACGGCGTGAAAACGATCCGCGTTCATGCGACCCCAGGAGGACAAGTTACTTCTTCTGTTCTTCCTTTTTCTGCCGTTTTGTCGTATGAGACGGTCGGCAATCCAACCATAACGCGCATTACCGCCAACTACTGGCTCAACTGGAAATGTGGCTGAGCGCGGAGCCTTCACCTGAAACTGCGAGTGCACATGCGGTGACGTCAGCGTTTCACCCTGAGACGCTCCGCTCTGTGTTTACACGAAGCTGGATGGAGGAGCGGATTCAGGTCTTTCCACTCCGGGGAGCGTTTTCAAAAGATTGCGTTTTCACTGAAAACGCAACGTGGTCTCGTCTCAACGGAGGGCCAAAACGCAACGAAATGTTTGCAGAATCGACCGTTTTCGGCGTCATGTAAACAGGGCCTGAGTCTTTACTTTTCACAGTTTGTCAGCGCCATTAGCGTTCCCAGGTAATTAATGGTATAAATGCATGATAAAACTCACAGTAAAATACACTTTTGTGTGAAGCCAAGTGTCTAACACATTGATCTGTTTGCATATCTAGTGAAAATAATTTAAAAGATTACTTTAAACGACATTGAACAATTGAAAAACAGCATTTGTTGCCTGTCCATGCTTCCTAAAATTAGACTCTACCATCAAATATAACAATCTAAATCCTTCGGAAATTAAAAAGTTCTTCTATATTTGTGTTTCTCCTTATCCCGAACTTACTTTAAGTTTATTTTCTTAAAAAATAAAGAAATATAAAAAATAAATGAATAAATGTCACGTCCCTGAGTTTTCGCTCACATTACCACCTCTGGAAAATGTGGAATATTCCATAAGTCACATGATCCACAGAAAGTAGCATCATTCAGAAGTTCACTGCTTTATTTTTCTGTTCATTAGATAATATTTACTCTCTGACAGAGGGGGTTACATTCTCAGCTTAGTCTTCTTACTCGAAATATTATTTCAGTTTTATGTTTTTATTTTGAAAGTACACGTTTTTTATCACTGTAATAAGCTTAGCATCAACATGCTGTTAGCATAAATGCCATGTGGCTATATTTCATCTATTTAACTATTCAATGCTAAAATGCTAAAATCTCATTCCTGTTACTTTCAGAAGAGGGACAGGAGTGAGGACCAGGAACAGGACTAAGGACCAGGAGCAGGAGAGAGTCCTCCAGCCTTCTGGTCAGTTGATCAATTAGTGTGAATATGAGTTGATGTAATGCTGATTTTAAGGATTTTTACTTTTAGAGTTTTAATGACATTAACTGTTGAGATTCAAAGAGGCTGTGAGACATTTCTAAGTGATCTTGAAAAAGTCAAGGGGGGCAATCAAACTGGAAGGAAACACAACTTAACCAAACACAGAGAAAACAAAGACAGTGAAAAGATAGATCTAAAACATAGAGACACTAAGAAAACATAGAAAGACCCACACAAGACAAGACCCAAAAAAAACTACAATGAGCACAAACTATAGACTAACAGGAAACCCAGAAACACCAAACAAGAATCATGAAGAAAAAATCACAAATAAAACTCAGGAAACACAAGAACACAAGTAAGAAAGAAATTAAAAAAAAAAACAAGAAATGCACAAACCCCAAACTGAATCATGACAAAGTGTCTGTTTCTTCAAGAGGCCTGAATGCACTCCACGAGCCTCCTCCACAATTGCCATGATACAAAGCTACAGTTGGCATCATAGAGTTAATGGGTGAATCTCTATTTAAAAGTAAGATTTACAAAATAAAGCTATTTCTTTTCTATCCTGAATGGAATCGTAAAACATGGACTGGAACAAGAAATATCATCTTGTGATGTCACAAGTTGAACAAATCTTGTGTCATTCTTGTTAAGTTCCTGTGTCAGTTTCTGGGAACTTATTTGGAGCAGCCTCATCCTGTGATTACTCCACCAACCAATGAGCTCACAGTCTAAGACTGTACCCACCCTAAGGCCTGGCATCCAACATTAAACTTATTTTGCAAAGTATCAAAAACAGCATTGTGATGTTCCTCTTTAAAAAGAGCAGTCAGCTTTAAATGCTGTATTTATGAATCTGATGTCAGCATGTGTGAGCTGTCTGGGAAAACTGTCGCAGGTGAACCATGGGCCTTTGAACCCAAAATGAAATCTGGAAAAATGCAGATTTTAAGAGAAAAATAGGAAAAACTAAATTTAGATGTGTGCGTCTCTGACTCTTCCGGGTTATTTGATCTGAAATTCCTGCAGACGGATTGAGTTTCACATCAGGACTCTCTAATCCACGTCCAGGGATTGTTCAACAGCGATATGAGGGTCATGGATCATCCAGTTGGGCCGGTCTTGTCGGAAAAAAGTTTGATTTTAGGGTCCAGATTTAAAAACAAGAATCAGCTGGATAGGAAAATTAATTTTCCCGTGATCATAAAGCAGCAAGAAAACACGTCTGAGTCTGAAACTAGCTTTCCATCCCAGACTCTCTGCCTTTGATATTCCTCAAATTGTCCATGAAAAAGAGATCACAGTGTTGGAAAGGTGGGCAGACGTGATCCTAATAATATTTTTATTGATCATTTAAAGGCGCACGCCAGGGTTTAGAGATAGACCTGCAGTGTTTGATCCACGTTCCAAGGGTTTGATATTGAAGATTTTCCGCCTTTAAAGTGGAGCAGACGACATCTGTGTTCTTAATAGGGTTAATATCTGCTGTATCTCCATGAGACTGAAAAATCAAATGATGTTACAGATCCCGCTCAGAGGGTAATACTTCTTCAAACCGAGCCAGTGACATTGTCGTTAAAGAGGTTTAATTCTCACGCTACGTCCAGGCACTCATTGATCGTCGCTTCCAGGGTTTTGATACCAATTTCAAAGAAACCAGATCCACCACATCTGCTCAAGACATCCCTTCCTTTTCCACTTCCACCCCGAGAGTCTGCTCCAGAGACACTTACAGCGAGAGAAAGAGCGAGCGCCGAGGCTCTGATGGGTCTTGGAAACTCGCTCAGAGGCACGTGGACGGTGGAGGAGGACGCAATAACAGCTCTGACCTCTCTCTTTGCGGGAAATATTACAAGGGATACAATAACGTTTTATTGAAATCAGTGTTTCACAGCAGTTTAAACATTACTGTCTGTGCTCCGTTCCTCTGCGGGGGCAGGAAGGAGGCTGCTGTGGTCGGACGTTTTAGACTCAGAATCAAAGTGAAAAGCTGGGGAAGCTGGTTTCATCACATGGAAAATGTGATGGAGAGAAAAAAAAAAGTGAATCAAAGAGGATAAAGGTGAAGTTTCTTCAATTTTAAAGGTCATATTGCAGGTTAAAGTTAACAGTCGAGCAACTGATGGGAAAATAACCTTAAACAATTGAAAGAAATTCCTAAAAGAATATAAATTTGTATTCCTATCCTGATGGTCCTCAGGGTTATAATTATGAGCCTGTTAGGAAAGATGGAGACTGGGAACAGGTCAAGAGTAGGAGGAATAACCACCGTAGGAGAGCAGTGGAGGTGTGGTGTGAGGAGAACCAGAGGAGAACGGAGCAGGTGTCCGGGTGAGTGAGCGCTGTTAGCTAGTGATATGTAGCCTAATGCTGTGTTCACATCAAAGAATTTAAAGTTCGAAATCAGATACACTGACTTTAAAATAAGTAGTATGTGTAAGAGCTGATCATAAAGCAACACGCTTTGAGCCGTCATGATAAAGTCCATAGAGAGAAAGACAGAGAGGTCTATTAGAGGTCTATCCACTGATCTAGAGTCAGAAAACTAAAATTTAGCTACGTTTTCATTGGGTTGAATCTCTAAAGAATCCTTGTTTACGTCTGTCACCGGGAGCTGGGCCAGGAGCTGCTGCTAATGATGGTGACGCTGCAGTTTTCTGACAGGACAGCAGGCACTTCAGTCTCACCCAGACCTGGCTCCAGTATCCCATCCTGAACTCCATCCACAGACTGTATAAAATAGACTCCATCTTATCAACTGTCGAAAAATGGGCACCATGGACGACTTCGTTTTCTGTGACCAATTCACAAAACTAATCCAAGCATTAAAGCTAACTTCATGGAGCCCTAAAAGTGGATTGGACGTCCTGTTAAGCTAGTATTTCAGCATCCATCCATCCATCCAAACGCATCTGAATCATCTTAATGAATGGTCAACTTAAATAATTCTGAGGAAGAAACACAATAAACAAGACCTGAAATGCCCGATCTCACTCATGACAACCTGTTATTCACATTAGCTCAAAGCAGAGTGAAGGAATGAGAGTCACCTTTGCTACGTCATGTGACGCCATGCTGACAAAAAGAGCGTTTTAAAGATACTATGAGGAGGATCTGTTTAATTGCACTCCCTCGCTAACTTGTGGTCCAGAGTCTCCGCACACTGTCGTAAATTACTGTTAGCGAGGTGTGTGTTTGTTTTGGAATTAAAAGGAGATCAGATCAAAGCACATTTTCTTTGTTCAAGACAACTCTTTACTGGATGCAACGCTGCGCTGAGGTAAGGTATCTATCAGTACAGTTTCGTAGTCCTACAGTTTGAAATGGGACATCAAGCAAACGTTGTAGCAGCCAGCTATATGTTAGCCTGGTGCTCTGACGCATCTGTAGGCTAACGTGACAAGTAAACACTGTCAGTTTGTATATAGTTAAATAGCTATATATATTTAGCTCAGCTGGCAGCCTGGTGCTCTGAGACATGTCTGTAATGTGTAACGTTAATGAATCCTGGTTATGTCCTGCCAGTCATCTACCAATCAGAGCTAACGTAACCTCACTCTTCATTTTATTGATAGACTCTCAAGTTTGAACAGACCACTGCAGAATAACTGCTGACTGTGGGTTGGTAACAAAATTAGCACAAACATTAGCCCCGTCTTAAAGAGTGATACAGCCCAAGCTAAAGGCTAATTAGTCTGTAGCTTTGGACTTATTCTACTGCCATTATCTGATGATAATTGCTCATTTACAAAAAAATTAAATCTGTAATATGCCCTTTAAAACTCGTTTGACACGGATGAAGACTGAAATGCTTGAACTAAAGCCATGCCAGAGACCTGTGGCTCATGGTTTTCAGACGGCAATGTCCTTCGAGCAGTCGTAATGCGACTTTCATGAAACATAGTGGCCCAAAACCATCCCTGACATTTCCCTTCATGAACCGAAATCAATCTTAGAGCTGATAAAATGATCCTTTACCATGGCAGATGCACATACCGTACATATCTGTGTAAATGTCTTGTCTTCCTGCAGCAAATGGACGACTAAAGCAAAAACTTTGAAAGAAAAACAATAAGTGAATCATAGCAGAGGCTCTGCGAGCTGCATCATGAATTCTTTTATTGATCACATTGGGGATGTAACAACATCTTCCAGAGCTTTGATAATCCAGCACTGAGCCTCCTTTGTAATCCTAGACAGCAGCAGTGTCTGGGGTACTCTAACTTTCCCTCAGACTTTCCTGCCTTTGTTGTTTTTAACATTAGATTTGGTTCAGTTTGACAAAGATTGAGAAGATTTGGCATGTGCCGGAAACTGTTGATGGATCAAAAGGAAACCTGAAGGTTGTGTCACTTCTTTTTCTGATCATACTCAAGTTTTTACCTTTTAAACTAAGTCATAAATGCTGTGAACAGTATTTTTTTCCATGGTTGGTTTTGGTTTGAAACTTTCCTTTTGTGTTTGTTATCAATAACAATCCCAAAAGAAATTTTATGTTATGGATTCTTTTTGTTTCAGGAATACACCAGCTGTGTCTCCAGTCTGACTCAGCTCCACTATGTGCCCTCTCATCCGCCAAATTGCAAGACTGAAGGGTTCTCTGGATCCCCGTCCCCATGATGGTCCTCCCCTGGTTCATGTTGGGCTGTTAAATCTCAAACCTGTTGACTCCTGGTCTGGCTCCACTCATTATGGGCCAATCCAAATTCTACTCCTCATCCCCTGGTTTTGCACATGCATGTCTAGTGAAGGGATGCCCCAATTCTCCTCAAGGTGAAGGTGTAAAGCTAAGGTGAACGTCTACACAGCTCTTGAAACGAAGACAAACCAGGACCTCACTTCAAACCAAGGGGTAAAAAAATTCCCCATGATGTGGATATCTTAATCAGATATCCAATCCTTTGCTACTCCACGTTAATATTAGCCATGTTTTGAACTGTGGGTTGTATCTTGAAATCACACATTATAATGATCTAGCTAACGCTGCTACAGCTACAGCTAATAACAGCTACACCAGACTGCATTTCATGGATGATTAGACAGCTATGTGTTACCCAGCTTATATGATGGGTTTTTATTGTGAAGGGAAAAATCCAGCTCTACAAGTCTTACTATCTGTTCAAAAATTACAACAACAGCTTGACAGCAGAGCAGACCCCTTTTTGCCTTAATCCGGCATCTATGAGGGAGTCGCCATGCACAGTCAGTTGAAAACGTTTGAAGCACATGAAAAACCGTCAGGACGTCTAACAGGACACTAAACTCTGGCAGGAAGAAAAACAGAGGCCTAAGGAAAAAGGGGAGAAGGAGGATTTGCATAGTCAGATTTTTCTGGACCCATATGAACCATCTGCAAATGGTTGGACACCATCAGACCCCTGAGATGGTGAGCTAAAAGTTGCTATTGCATGCAGGGGAGAGGAGTATCAACCACACCCCCTACAAACTGGTGCGGTAGGACTCAAATGAACTTTAGCAGAGCAGTGGACTGTCGCACTTTTCAGTGAACGAGATTGTAAATGGAAAACATTAGAACTGAAACTAATTTTAATGGCCTACTTTTGTTTTTGGTTATTATTTTTCTTTACCCGGGCAAAATGCTGGAAATTGAATAATTTTGAGTTGTGTCAAATGTTGAAGTGTCTTATGAAGAAACTTATCAAGGAGAAATCCTTTAAAATTCAAAACTGTTTGGTGTTGTTGTTTGGTGTACTTTAGGGTCGTTCCTGGGGTTTTCTGTTTGCTAGCCCATATCTTAGCTCATACACATCACTTAACTAAAGCTAACCTAACCAGCTAACCAGGGCTGACTCCCTGTCCTTGAGTATCTGACCCTGATGTATCTGCAGTGCATAACCGCTCCGTCATGGCAAACTGATCAGATAGGTTTCCATTCAAGTCAATCTGTCAATGTACACAGGATCTGTTCTGCTACAGTCCGTCTGTGCGGCTCCATCATGTCATGGGAAATACGCAGCCACCCTACTTTTGATGGGCTCAGAGCTGTGACGCATAAATTCAGCGTAGAGAAGATTAAGCAGGACAGGAAGTTGTGACCAGGAACTACCTAAAAACCCCCAGTGACTTTCAAACTAAAACAAACCAGGTCAAAATCAGTTTATATTTATCTTGACTACAACAACAATGAAGAGAGACTTATCAATGGAGTGGGAAGAGCAGGAACTCCTCGGTCTGTGACTCCAGCTGTCTGTCAGTCAGCTTATTGGACTGAACACACAGCTGGTGTGAGTTGACAAACGCTGTCAAAATCCAACAGAATGGAGCTGGACTGCAGACGTATTTGAGGCATTAGCGCCATTTCTTTGTGTACTGAGATGGTTCACATGAATAAAATGAGGACTTTTTTTAAAGGAGGGAACCCAAAGAGAAGTTTTTCTCAGAACAGGGTTTTATGTTTATTCTGGTTAGAGTTAGGGATGCTACGCCAGAAACACACCAGGTTCATGTCCCAAAACCTCAGACCTGTTGGCTCCTGGTCTGGCCCTGCTCTTTGTGTCTGTTTGTTGTTGTTGTCGAGTTAAATACCATCTGGTTTGGTGGTTTCTCTGCACGACTTCCTGCCCCACTCAGTTTTCTTTTTGTCGATTACGTGTACAGTTCCGTCATCTGGCAAAATTAGGAGGCTTGAATATATGATGTGGAGGATCTCGGATCCTAAACTCAGCAGAGTCAGAAGGGGGGAACAAGTGGTGTACTTCTGGAGAACCAAACCCCCTTGTTTTCAGAGCTGTAAGTTGTAGTTGCACATGAAATGTGTGAATGGTAAAATATTTCATTCAAACTGTATCTGCATTTTTCCTGCCCACTAACATTTCTACTGATTTTTTTTTTTCTGAGAGAGGCTGAACAGGCAGAGGATGAAGAAAGAGAACCATTTTCAAGACTGGATCGTGATGGAGGCGACATGACACTTTGAGGGACATGTGTAAACGAGCAGCTTTAGGAAATCCCTGGTGCAGAGCTCCTGAAAAGTTCCAGAATCTTTACAGAAGTACACGCAAAAAGAAGCTCTTCACATCTCTGATAGATAAAAGATGTTTGGGGGTGTATAAGATAAGCTGCTAAACAGGTGATGTGCTCCTAAACCGATGAACTGTTAAATATTTACAACTCATTCAGTCAAATTTCTGTGCCTGAGTCTCAAATTGGTCTCACTGAAGAATATTCAGTGTTAAACAGAGGTGCACAACAAGCTAACAGGTCTGAAGTGGTGCGCAGAAACAAGCTTGAGAGGAGACAGGACAGAAAAACCCAGGTATGATCTCTTAACCTCATCCTGATCTGCCGCTGCCGCCGGCCCCTTGTTGTTTTGAGGTTAGGAGGAAGCACTGCGGTGATTTTCCATGGCATGGGCGCGTCGGCGGCGCTGCAGCCACTGAGTTTGGCCTGGGGTCTGCTCTGTGACGGTAAAACCATGGGAACAGAACTGTAAAAACATCGGCCTGGACACACTACTGACAACACACACTGCTATTAAAAAAGACCTTACAGGTATGTGTTGAGAGTGTGTGTTGAGCCTGAGAGGATGGTGCAGGAAAATAAAGGAAATTAAAGAGCTAAAAGGTGGAAATCTATAGAGAAGAGAGATTAGGAGAGTAAAGATGTGTGTGTGTGTGTGTGCGTGTGTGTGTGTGTGTGTGTGTGTGTGTGTGTGTGTGTGTGTGTGTGTGTGTGTGTGTGTTTGCGCAGCTGTAAAACCCTATATAAGGTGCCAACGGCTGTGACCTTCGACCTGTTTTGAATGTTGCTGTATGTTGGAATGTATATTAGCAGGATTTGGTGTTCCGGTGCCCCTCAGGGTGTTCAGAATGTGTGTGTGTGTGTGTGTTTGTGTGTGACCTTAGACATGTGTTCGTGTTAACTGGCACCGTTAAGCCTTGAGGGGATCATTAGTGGGCTCTGGGAGCTGCCTTTACTGTACATGGTAGGGGACCTTTTCTGCACACACACACACACACACACACACACACACACACACACACACACACACACACACACACACACACACACACACACACACACACTAAAACGCACATGAATGGGCTTAAACTCTCTCTCACACACACACACACACACACACACACACAAACACACACACACACACACACACACACACACACACACACACACACACACACATTCGCTTGAATCTGCTTTATAATATTAAATGCATAAAATATGTGCATACACACACACACACCACGACAAGCGTTTCACCGTGTCGGGCCAATTTGTGGTAGGGTCCATGTTTAACAACCAGGAGAAGCTATGAACGTAATACAACAATGATTGTTCTGATATATACTTTAGGTAACAGCCAACCCTTCAACCTGATTGGTTACATTCATGAGCTGCATCGTGGTTTCGCCATTTGCCACAGGAAACCAAAACCCAAGGATTGGATTTTACTGAGGTGGTATTCTTAATGTCTGGTTATCCTGTACATCACAATGTTTCTGTTTACTGACTAAGAAGGAGTGAAGAGTGTTTAAGTAAAGGAGGCATGAGCAGGGGTCACATTGGCAGAGATCAGGAGGGAGGGAAGGATCTTAAGGGGTCAAGGTAAGTAGAGATGAGTGGGGGTCATGGGGTCGTAGGAGGTAAGTTTAGAGGTAGAGAGTGGAGAAGAGGTGACTAGGGGTTGACTGATTCAGGTAAGAAGAGAAGACTGGGGGTCAAGGTGTTAGGGCAAAGAGGGAAGAGTAGGCATCTAGGTCAAGAAGGATGAGAGGAATCAAGGCAAGAGGGAAAGAGTAGCGGCCATGGGTTTGAAGTTAGATTTTAAGTTTAGAGGAAGGGGGTTTGAGGTAAAAAGAGAAGAGGAGGGGTCAGGGGGTTGAGGAACAGAAGGAGGAGTAAGGTCAAGGGATTGAGATAAAGGTGGAATAAGATGCACCTAGGTAAGGAAGGATGAGAAGGAGTCAAAAAGAGGTAGGGGAAGATGAAAAGAAGTCAGGATGAGGAGGGATGTCTGGGGGTTGAGTGGTTAAGGTAAGAAGAAAAGAGAATGGGTCAAGGGATTAAAATAAGGAGGGATGGCTGAAGGTTGTGGTAAATAGAAGAGTGGGGGTCTAGATGTTGGGGTAAGTACGGTTGAGTGGTTTAGGTAAGGAGAGAGAAGGAAATTCAAGGAGTCTAAGTAAGAAAGTAAGTTTGGGGGTCATGGTAAGGAGAGAAGAGCAGGGGTCAAGGGGTTTAAGTAAGGTACGATTGAAAAAGCTTCAGTGGTTGAGGTAAAGGGAGAAAAGTAGGGGTCAAGGGGTTAAAGTAAGGTGAGATAGAAAGGGGCTGAGTGGTTGAGGTAAGGAGAGAAGACTGGGAGTCAAGGTGTTGGGGTAAGGAGGGAAGACTGGACGTCTGGGTCAAGAGGGATGAAAGGGGTCAAGGTAAGGAGGAAGTGAATGATTAAAAAAAGTCAAAATGAGGGACGTATCAGGGTAGAGAGTTTAAGGTTAGGATGGATGAGTTTGGGTTAAGGAGTATGAACCAAGGAAGAACGGGTAGGCAGCAAGGTGAAGAAGGATAAGTTGGAGTCAATGTAAGGAGGGATGGGAGGATCAAAAGGAGTCAAGGTAAGTTGGGATGACTAGGGGTCATTGTGTTGAAGTTAGGGGGTGAGTTTGGAGGTAGTGGGGTGAAGGGGAGACTAGGGGTGACCAGGGGTTGAGGATAGGCAGGAAGTGTAGGGGTCAAGAGGTTGAGGTAACAAGGCATCAGTGGTTGTCAAGGTAAGAAGGGAGGGAAGCGTACATGGAGAAAACAAATTTTTTCGTCTCTTTTTCGTCATCTTTGTATTTGGAGTGGATCATCACTTTGTATGGTTCATTGTTGGTCACCAAACTTTTTGTGTCTTCAGTGATATTTTTACTACTTTTCTCCTGTGTTTGTCTGGAGATCCTACATGTAACCATGGCTGCATTGTTTACATGTGAAATTAGATGTGAGCAGCCTGTATCATGTCAGTGCTAACTAGTGTAAGGCCTGATGATTTCCTCAAGCTGAGGAGGAGGAGGTGAGGACGACGTGCTGGTTCTCAGGTGTGAGCTGGGAGGTGACGACGTGGACCTGTCCTTCCATCCATCGTTGTTGGGAACGTGGGATCTATCTCCGGTGGGATGGACGAGCTAGCTGTGCTAACCCAGCGGCAGAGGGGCTGCTGGAGGGCAGAGTGGCATCGTGCTGTTCACGGACGTGGCTGACTGAGCTGACATCGGACGACGGCGCCCCATTGGAAGAGCTTCGCCTGCTGTGAGCAGACAGGATCCAGGAGACAGAGACTGAACAGACTGCTGGGGAGGCTCAGTCCTGGACCCTGTGGAGGTGGAGACTGGCTGGACTGGAGAGTGGTGGACGGGCTGTCGTCATCTATTTTCGGACCTTTCTGAACTTTCTATACACTTTCTTACTTTTGTTTTCTTAAATGCTGCTGTGACTCCTGAATTTCCCCTCAGGGATAAATAAAATGTTTTCCATTTCTATTTCTATTTCTATTTCTATTTCTATTGCATACAACGTATTTCCTTCAGTCTCACAAGTGCTCTCTAAACCACCCTAACTCCTCAACCAAATAAGAAAAGACAGGCTTTACAGCGGCACCCAGGGTGTTATGGTGCTGCATTAGAGCCCATGAGCAATGACGCTCCAATCACAGGAAATAAATGATTTGGGGAGGAGAAAAACAAATAGATTACCTGCTCTCGAAAGAAGAGAAGATGAGCTTTCCAGGCACGATCTCTGACTCTTCGAGGACAGGTAACTAAGTCCATGCGGCCTGTAGGGTACTTGGGTTTTTTGTTTTTCTTTCTTTTACTTTGTTACTCTTCTTATAATTTGGTTCTTAAATGATTTAGAAAGGCCCTTTTCACGAACATCCGAAATGAATTGTTTATAAATTTAGTCTACTTTCATAAAAATGTTAAGTACAATGGACCTGTATTAATCTCACCATGTAATGGACTTGTTTGTTAGTTCTACTCTATCTTGTTTAGATGTATTCTCTGTCCGTTGTTTCCCATTTCAAAATTATCAAAATAAAAAAAAAGAAGGGAGGGAAGGATGTAAAGGAGTTAAGGAAAGGATGAGAAGGATTGTATGGAGGAATGAGCAAGGGCTGAGGCAAGGGAGGAGTCGAGGTTTAATGGTTGGGATGCGAAGGGTGTAAGTAAGGGTCTGGATCAGGATGGATGTGTAAAGGTAGACTTAAGGCGGGATGTGTAGGGGACAAGGCAAGGAACCTTTAAAAGGTCATATAGAAAATTTTGAGACAAACTCCTTGAACTGTAAATCTAAAGCTGTTAAATTTGCAGAAATGGGATGATTTGGCTGTTCTTAGCTGTCTGAAACGCTTTCTTACTGACCTCTCCTGTCACCTCACCCAAGAATTCAACCTGTCTGCATCAAGTGAGTAAGGACACATCCTATTCTGAGAGATCTGATTTCTTCACCTGGACTTAAGAGGTCTTTATCTTATTGCTGTCAGCGCTGAAAACATGCTACACAAACTCAGGTCCAAGGCTCCTTCAGATTTCCTGCAGGTCCATGTCGGTGGACCTGGAAAAGCCTCAGACTCCAGAGTCAACTTTGAGAGCTGGCGCTCTGAGGTTGACTTAGTGTTTTCAGTGGACTCTAAACTTAGTGATAAGAGTGTAAAAGGATTCCAGCACAAAGACAGGAGAGAAGAGGAAGATGGACCGAGGATGAGTGTCGTGAAAGACGGATGAGCATAATGAGAGGACGGGGAGGGGGGTTAAACACACGCACAACAGAGCCTCCATTTGGGCAACTTAAAGTGGTCTCTTTGTCCTCCTTCATGGGTCCCTTCCCTCCTTTTCTCTCTGTCCTTTCTGTCGCCCTTTTAACAGAAACCAGAGAGGCCAAGAACACAAGCTGAGAGAAAGAGGGAGAGATAGAGAGAGATAGTGGGAGATGGGGGGGTAAAGAGGGGTGGTTAGGAGATAAAAACTGTCTCCTGGCTGTAAGAGAATCCCCTCTTTCTGCTCCTCTTTTTTCCAGATAAGAGAAAGAGCAGGTTTATCTGTTGATGTTCAATTGAGGCTGGAGACACAGTGTGTGTGTTTGTGTGTGTGCGTGTGTGTCAGACAAGTTTCTCAGACCCCTGACGCCTATCAACCCCTCTACCTCTGCTCCTTTTTTCTAGCCGTCCATTCAGTCACAGTTTCACAAGACGGGGTCAGTCAGACTCTTTTGGCATGAAGAACACACGGACACAGACACACAAATGGGGTCTTCGTCCCTCAGGTAGCGCTGTGTGTATGGGAAACAGGCTGCTTAGGGTTCAGTGGAAGGTTGCCCCGCCTTCAGGACCATGGACGAGAGCTAGAGGAGGACGCAGGAGACTCTGAAAACATGTACACTCTTCTTTCATTCATCATTTATTATCCTGACCGTCAACCACTCCGCCTCTGGCTATGGTCCTGCTTCTTTCACTTCATTTACTATCTTTCCTACAACTTTGGCTCTCCAAACATATCCATATCTGGAGCTTACTCTGTGTAAACCAGAGTTTTTAATGTGGGCCCAGGGTTTAAACAAGAACAGCAATAAAAGAAAGATCCTTGGTGCACTGTGTGTTGTTCTTTGATAAGGGTGTATTCAGGCTCTCACTGATGATTAAGTTAGAAATATTTACTGTAATGTCTGGACTACGGTCTCTATGCAATGATCACTTCTGCATTTGAGTGAAGTTGCTTGTGAATTCCTTTTTACTTAAAGAAATGTTAGAAAGTGACAGTGGATGGTGTTATGGCGGCAGAGGTTAACTAAACTAGGTGTTAACTGGAGTTGCCTAAAGTTTCTGTCAGTGATATACAGAGAATTGTCCAGGTATCTTAAACAACACCATATAGCAAACTGTAAAGGTTTTTAACTGTACTTGTCTTTATTTCTTTGGAGCTTTGCAGGTCATTTGCAAACACTAGCTAGCTTGAGCTAGAAGACTTACTTTCATGTTTAAAGTTAAGAGCTTCAGGTCAATCATACTTTAAAGTAAGTTCAATCATGTGTATAAACCCCTGACTTCATGTGTTTGTACTTGTATTAAAGCATAAGGTAAAAACAGGACTACAGAGATCTCCCTCACTGATACAGAACTCTCTGACGACAGATTCCTGTTCCAAACATTCAACATGTTAGACATCTAGATAGAGGTTTTATATCGTTTGGTACATTAGGAGCTCCTATATAACAACCTAGTGCTACACTAAAGGGCAACTGCATTGATATGGTTGCAGTTAGCATACAATGATAAAACTTCAGTTTTCAAGTAAAAATTAAACTTTCTTCACTAAACACAAAAAAGTTTAATAATCTCACACAAGAGATTCCTTTTTTTTTTCCATTCAATGTCCATGTCCATGTTTTATAGCTCTTAATCTACCAAAAACGCTATGGAGCACTTGGTATGTTAGCTTGATGCTAGCATACATTGGAAACTGCATTGATCTGCTAGCGGTTAGCATACATCAATAAAACATCTTTTAGCAGAACATCAACTTTCATCACTGAACAAACAAATGTACAAAACGTCCTCACAAGCGATTCCTTTTCAATCCATTCAGCATGTTGTATCTCTCCTACTCAGAGGCGAACCGTGGCCCCAGCCACTGGGCCTTCAGTAGGACCATGGGACCACAATAAACAATCAAACAAAGAAATAAAAACAATAGCCAGAATCATGTGACATGGAAGTTTAGTATATTGATAGTTTTGTGGGATTCAAAATTTATCATGTGCCTGAACACTGCAACACCTAACACAACTTCAAACAATTAAAAAAAAATTAAGATATCAAATTGAAAAAAAAAAAAAAAGGAGTTTCAAGTAATCCAGCAACTACACTGTCTTCTCCATTACTTTCCACTATTTCTCTTCACATTCTGCCTACTAGATCTTCTCTTTTCTCCTCACTCACTCACAGCTACAGTTAGGCGCTTGTCCATTAAAGTGATACTCTGGGATGGAACAAGTTGGGTCCTACATTACTTTCACACAAAAACACCGCTAAATAAAGCTCTAGTTCTCATCGTGTCTCTTCATCCTGGCAGACTACCTGTGTTTGTTTATATCTGGCACGCTGCGCGCGGACTGATACACTAAGCGGCGAGCGCCTTGTAGCCAGCTGTGGCTCTGCAGCGAGGTAGGGCCGTTTTAAGACACGATGAGAACTAGAGCCTTATTTAGTGGTGTTTTGTGTGAGAGTAACTTGCTGAAAATTCTCTAAATAAAGCGTGAATGCAGACCGATATCAGATTTTTTTCGGTAGAAGTCAGTTTATTTGTGTTTTTGGTCAAGTAAAATATGGCCCTGTCTGAGTGCAGAGGGGCAGGCAGGGGGTGTTTGGTAAGTATTCGCGAATACCTGGAAGATGACAGGAAATGATCCCGCCCACAGCTTAACAAAATATGATTGGCTAAGACAGCTGTCAGAGTCAAATTGTGTCCACATTCGCTTGAGTTACACAGGCATTCATTGCAGTTACTGAAGGCCCTGCCTGCCAGAATGTGTCGCTGATTTACCCAGATACCATCAAAAGGAAAATTGTGATTGGTCCATTTTCAATTTAGTTATATTAACCCACTGTTTGCCAGGACAAGTTTATAAAAATGATATAAAACTGATTACTATGATTTCAGTGGGTAAAATAAATAAATAAAAACAAAATAAAGAAATAAAATAAAGAAATAAAATAGTTATTTAGGAGTACAAAAATTATTTCAATATTTTTTATTAGGCCTTCACTGAATACCTTGAAGGCCCAGAGGGTTCCCCACTGCTCCTACTGCACACAGCAGTGGTGTGGAGAGGGCTGAAAGAGCTGTCATCCTGTCTTTGAAAGGACACTTTCATACATTTACATGCCATCACGTTCATCACGTAAAAAAATTCACCTCACAGCAATGATGAAAATGAACAGTTTGGATGTTTTGACAACAAAAATTCAGTGGTACCATACCATAGCACGGCACTCTAGGGAGACCAGAAGTTTACATGCAACCTAATTTTTAATTGAATATACACCATGCTCTCCTGTACATACACCTATTGTGCATACCGAAATATAAGCAGCAAAAACTAAATTTAGAAAGAAACATGTAGAGAAAAGAAACTGGTTACAGATATGAGGTGCTGTAGGACCAATATAGAGTACAATATAGGGCTGTAAGTAACAAGTTCACTCTGTAAATACTGTAAACAAACCAGATCATTCTAAATAAAAACAACTTATGGTCCAGTGTGACTTGTATCTATTGTTTTCTGTATTACTATGACTTTGTCTTCATAGACTGTGTATTTTCATATAAAAGTAGAACAATCTGATCAGAGCTGAACACCTGATAATGACCTGTGGAGTTAAACATTGATGTAGTCTTGATTTGAGTGTGAACAGGGGATCATTTACATTTAATAGGTTTTAAATCTAGTTGAGGTAAACTTTAGCATCTCACAGTCAGTTTTAATCATATTAATCATAATTATCCAACATAAAATGTGTGGCTAGTGAAAATGCTGAGTGGCTAGTAACTCTGGGAAACCATCGGCCATAGTGGTTGGTTAGCAAAAAGTTAACCTCAAGCCCTTATTAGTATAAGGACATAGTCACGCCGCGAGTGCACCTCTTGACAATCATTTTATATAAAGTTGGGTGTCATAGGGCTGTGTCAGGCCAAAATGACTTACCATAAGTCAAAAAGTCTTTAAAGTTGTAGCAGTGCTCTCTGTGTCTCATTGTGCTGACTCTGATGAGATCGCGCTTCATGTAAACAGACGCTTCACGATGACGTTGGTGGGCCATGCGCACATGTGATACATGTAAAGTCTGGTTCATACGGGGGTAGTGTGACCGCTGGCCGTACTCTCCAGCTGGGGAACAGCGCTGCAGGGGGGCAATCGTGCTTAAGCACAACAGTTTGGATGGCCAGTGTGACCGCGCCCTATGAGTATCTGCAGTCAGTAAGGAAGCCAAACACTGTCAGAGTTTTTACACTATCCTTGTTGTGACAGCAGAAGCTTGTGGTTCAGATCCAAATTGGATTTCTCCCTCCTTCTTCCTCTCCTCTCTTCATTTGTTTTTTTTTTTTCTCTCTCTCCTTCCTCGCCCTGTCCTCCTCCTCACCTTCCTCTCCTTCAGCCCTCTTTCTGCTGAGTGTGACGCTCCAGGCTGACCCAGAACCCCCGCCCACTGCTCCCCTCTCCCCTTGCCCCGGTCAGAGCACCTCTCCTGGGACACACCGGGCTGCGAGGTGGGCCTCTCTGGCAGTCTGGACCGGGGATCTGGTTAGTAAGCAGGAATGTGTGGAGTGTAAATGAACACACATACAGTAACAACACATACCTGTGCAGACTCACGCACACACACACACACACACACACACACACACACACACACACACACACACACACACACACACACACACACACACACATAAGGAAACACACAAACACTCTCCCTGTGGCTGCAGACAGGCAGATGAGGAGGGATGACACAGCTTCTCTTGTCTGTCGGCGTTCCCTCCTCGGCTCCTTTCTCTGGAGCTCATTCACTCCCTCCACCTCCGGGGAGGATGGAGGGATGGACTTTCACTGATAGGACACAAGTGGGACGGTTTTGTTTACTTGGAGATAGAGGGATGAGACAAAGGAAGACTGGGAGGGAGAGAGAGGGTACAGGGGAAGGAAAGAAAAGAGTGTTCGACCTCACTCCTATTTCATTTTCTGAAAACTTATCGTAAGAGTAAAACCATGAACAAATTTGAACAAATCTGGGACAAGACGGCACTGATGTTGAGCTAGCAAAGATCACACAATACCCAGTGAGATGCTTGGTCACCTGATTGGTGGAGGTATTTGTTGGTATATCTGTGTGGTCATATATCAGTTCCCTCATCAACCAGTCCACAACCTGCTTCCATTTCCTCAAATTAACCCTGTGAAAATACCAAGTAAGTGTGTGTCTGACTCTCAGTGGCAGTCACACCCTGTTTGATCGATTGCCAGCGCTGAAGAGCAAACAATCTGCTGGGCTCCACCGTTTATGAGCCCACACCTCTTCCACATGGCTCTAAACGGTGATTGTGTGAGGGTGTGGGAGGGTTTTAGTTCATTGATACGTTGGAGAAGTTATGTTAAAGAAGAAGAAGAAGTTTTGGATCCACCTAGGGATGTGTGAAAGTTGTCCTTGAGGAGAAAATCTATTACCAGGACCACTCAGGCCTGGACTCTGAGATAAGACTTTCTGAGACGTCTGTGGACATTCATCATCTCCATCCTCCAACACAAAGATGGCTCCTCAGTGTTTTCAGGGTTGTTGTCTTGCAAAAGTGTTTGTATGTTTGAAATATAGTACAACACATCGATATCACTGCATACTGCAAACTATGGCTAGTTTAGAAGAATAACAGGATCTCCTGCAGCCATTCATTTCTAACAGACTTTCTGATCCAAGATAACGTCAAAGCTGAGTCCACAGCTCTGATTTCCAGAGTACATTGAACACAGCATTGGGCCTCATCCCCTCCCCATTCCAGTAGCTCCTGTCAGTGCTATCAGCAGTCGGTAATGTCCCATCATTACACCCACTGAGTCTTATCAGACTGTAACCCTGTAATGCTGGCTCCACAGCAGCTCAGGCCCCCTCTCTTCCTCCACTCTTCTGTCTGTTTCTGTCGTCTACAGCAGGATCATTTCTTTATGAACAGCAACGGATGCATGCACAACTTGAGTGCACAAGCACTGCAGAATAGTACAGCAGTTTATCAACTGATGTGTGGAAATTAACCACCAATAAACACATTTTTTAACTTATTATTATCATCACTTTGATGGATGGTAAGCGGCTCCCAGGTTAGTGAAATACTTGTGAGTGGATAGATATAGTGGGGAAAATAAGTATTGAATGCGTCAAATTTTTTCTCATCACATTTATTTCCAAAAGCTGCAATTCAAATGAAATTTTTACCAGACATTGGTATTAACTCAAACAATCCACACATGAAAATAAATCACAACGTTTAGGTTCATCAGTAATGATTATGTGGAATTAAGTATGATAACACAGGAAAAAAGTATTGAACACACCATGGAAAGGCTGTGTACTTTGGCAAGGAAATGCACTATGCCATTATTACTTGAACTTCCAATTAGTGCAAACCAACATCAGCTGGGCTAGAGCAAATTGATCGTCCTATAAAAAAGGTGTTTTTTTTTCACCAAGCAGTTAAATACCACACACCTCATGATGGATAAAGGCAAAGAGCTCTCTGAAGACATTCACAACCTGATTGTTGCTCAGCATCAGAATGGAACTGGTTACAGACTTATATCAAAGCACCTGAATATTCCAGTCAGCACCGTTGGGGCCATTATTCACAAGTGGAAGAAGCACCACCTTACCACCAACAGGCCATGCACAGGAGCTCCTTGAAGATTTCTGACCAGGGAGTCAGAAAGATAGTCAGAAGAGTACTCAATGAGCCAAGGACCACCCTGAAAGTGCTCCAGAAAGACTTGGAGGCAGCAGGTACAATTGTTACGGAGAAAACAATAGGCAATGCACTCCACCACCATGGCCTCTATGGACGCTCAGCCCGCAAGACTCCATTCCTCAAGAAAAGTCATGTTGAAGCTCGTTTAAAGTTTGCTAAACAGCATCCTGACAAGCCTGTAGAATACTGGGAGAATGTTGTCTGGTCAGATGAGACCAAAATTGAACTTTTGGGCTGTCATACTACAGACCATGTTTGGAGGAGAAATGGCTCTGCACATCAGCCAAAAACACTAGTGAAGTTTGGAGGTGGAAGCATCATGGCATGGGGTTGTTTCTCATCTCATGGTGTTGGCGAACTTCATATAATTGACAGAGCAATGAATGGAGCCATGTATGGGGAAATTCTTGATCTGAATCTGCTGCCATCCACCAGGATGATGAAGATGAGACGTGGCTGGACCTTCCAGCAGGACAACGATCCAAAGCACACGGCAAAGTTGACTCTCAAATGAGTTTAAAAAAAGAAAATCAATCTGTTAGAATGGCCTAGTCAATCACCTGACTTCAATCCAACTGAACATTTGTGGAAAGAAGTAAAGAAAAGGGTTCACCAGAGGGCACCAAATAGTATTCAAGATTTAAAGACAATCTGTGCAGAGGAATGGACCAAAATCACACCTGAGCAGTGTGGGCCATTAGTTCAAACATACAAGAAGCTTCTGAAAGCTGTCATTGCAAACAAAGGCTTCTCCACTTACTATTAGATGAGTCTCAGTTCGCGTGCTCAATACTTTTTTCCTGTGTTATCGTACTTAATTCCACATAATCATTTCTGATGAACCTGAACGTTGTGATTTCTTTTTATGTGTGGATTATTTGATTTAATACCAATGTCTGGTAAAAAATTTGTTTGAATTGCATCTTTGGAAATAAATGTGATGAGAAAAAAGTTGACGCGTTCAATACTTATATTCCCCACTGTATAGCTTCACTGATCACCTCCTCTCTATATTGAGTCCATGTCTGGTCAGAGCCTCAGCCCCAAACTAACTTTTTCAGTAAATAAGGAAAGTCAAATCTGTATTTGAAATATTAATTCATATTGTTGTTTGTGGTCAAACCTGGTTAACTGAGGTTGGATAAAGATGAAACATTTAACTACACACCCACAGACGTCGCTGGTGTTTCAGTGTAAAGTGTGACCCTGTTAACTGGTGACTCTCGGCCGTTAATCACTGATATCTTCAGCTGAGAGTCACCAGTTAGCATGGTTGCTATTAACTCCAAAACATTGGCTGCTCTGTAACCGTCTAAACTTGATAGATAATTGATTGATTGGCAGTTAGTTTCATACACTTTTCTAGAGTGGCTGTATGTAAAGTTACAGTAACAGAAATGGACAATGGTGAGATGTCTTTAAATGGGGGACCACTAACAGCCAGAGAGCTCAGAAAACCAGACTCCATAAAGAAATCAAGACTGGGCACTCTAATGCACTCAGAAAGACACAGACATGATAAAAGCTGATGTGGTAGAATTCAACAAAAGCCTAACTGAGAAGCCTGTGGAGAAAGAAAGTGCACAGAGCAAGGACCAGGTCTTCAGTCAGACAGCAGAGCACTTCCCCTGAAAATCTGCGCTGCATGGAAAGCAGAGGGCAGGAAATACCAACAGAGAGGACATTACTCAGCTGTTTGGACATCAGGCAAGTGGATGCAATCCAGGAACAGGGTCACGCTTGCTGGTGCATAGGTACAGTTGACATGTCCCAGACCCTAAAATCCTGTCAGTACACGTCAATCAAACCAGGCCCAAGTCTGTTAAGTTAGAAGGGTTTTCAGGAGCAGCATGGATGGGCTGAGGCATAAATAAGAAGTGTCCCGTGGTCTATGTAATCAAAATTTGTGTCAGGACCACCTGGGATCCCATCAGCTTACAGTTCACGGACAGAGTCCCTGATAGCGTAGGGATCATAGTTTTTCAGACCTTATATATTTCAGAAACACAACGTTAAACCATGTTCTGCATGGATTACAACAGCATGGCTCGGCAGTAGAAGAGTCCAGGTGCTAAACTAGCCAGCCTGCACACTGTCGTGAATTACTTTTAGGGAGGTGTGTGTGTTTGTATTGGAATTAAAAGGAGATCGGATCAAAACAAATTTTTCTTTGTTCAAGACAACTTTTTACTGGATACATCGCGCTGAGGTAAGGTATTTATCAGTACAGTTACGTAGTGATACAGTTTGAAACGTGACCACAAGCCAACATTGTAGTAGCCAGCTATATGTAGCGCTATCGGCAGCCCAGTGCTCTGATATTTCTGTAGGCTAACATGACAACAAGTAAACACTGTCAGTTTGTATGTAGTTTAGTAGCTGTCTATATTTAGCTCAGCTGGCAGCCTGGTGCTCTAAGACATGTCAGTAATGTGTAACGTTAGTGAATCCTGGTTATGTCCTGCCAGTCATCTACCAATCAGAGCTAACGTAACCTCACTCTTCATTTTATTGATAGACTCTCAAGTTTGAACAGAATAACTGCTGACTGTGGGTTAGAATCAACATTAGCACAAACAGCTTAGCCCCGTGTTAGCCTTTAGCTCGTGCTCTATCTCTCTCCTGTTTATCTTTCTTCTGCTCTTCTGTCCTTTTTTCTGTCTGGCAGTTAGGCCCCAGTGTCCACGACAAAATTAATCATACAAATAATTTTCAGTAGAGAAAAACACATCTCCTGCCTTACTGCTAAACTTCATCAGTTGGCGTGGTGTTGTCATAGAGACCTAGACGTGCCATAAATTAATCTGGTCCTACTCAATCAGGAAGCTGAGAAGTAATTGATTTTTTTTTTTTTTTCACAGAAGAACATATGCTGTGAATGCAATACATACAAAACATACCTATATGGTGCTTAAATCAATGTCAATTAAGTTAATGCAAGATTAAGACAGCCCATACACTAGAACATTGTGTTACGTAACCGCAGATATTATATAATTGGGTTACTTGTTACCGCAATTAAAAATTAATAAAAATGAAAAAAAAAACAGATCCAAAGAATACCTATTTAACAAAGAATTCCTATTACAACAATACTATGTAACAGTAGCTCCAAAGTCTGCACAGCTTGAATATTCTTATTGGCACTCTCCAGTTTTGACACTGAAAAGTTTAACTTTAAAAATCAAATGTCAACTGATTGTGTTTAAAGGAAACAAGGGTAACTGTAGCATCATAATATGATAATTTCACATCCGTTCAACCATAATTGAACCACAAATAGTTTGTTTATTTTCTGCAGTACTGTAGACATCAAAGATCTCAAACATGAATGACAGCTAGTGACCCACAGCAAAATAAAAAATCATTTTTAAGTTATATCAACCTACATAAGTATATCTGATGATGATATGTGACAATCCCCCAAACATGCCAAATACAGCCAAATCTTTAACCAGTTCATGACGCCACTGACACTAATCCATCCTCCTTAAACTGTTGCGTGTTTTCCACAAGGATCCAAACTCTGTTACTTCAAGTTTTCTAAACACACTCACACACACTCTGCAAAGGCTAAAACTGTACCTAGGAGATGAGTCAGGCTTGGCCAGGCTGTTTGCTCTCCCATAAGGCCAGCTGCTCTTCCTGTCGCGAGACACAGCAGTAGGCAGACGCGAGGAGCGCCACACCACAGGGTCAACCTGCTCGCCCTGGGACATGTTGAGTTAAAGAGGGAGCGTTTGCTGTGCCCAGCAAGGCCTTGGCCCCCTGCCGTCTACAGCACTGCAAACCTCTGTGGCTCCAGGCTGTCGTGAGCTGTCTAACGAGGAGTTCCCCTGAGCACACACACAGTCACACACTCCCCATACCCTGCCCCAGAGACACCAGTCAGACCAGCAGGTGCTGTCTATAGAAAGCTCCCTATATCACAAGTGTGGATGTGCAGTTGACCAAATGTGTGTGTGTGTGTGTGTGTGTGTGTGTGTGTGTGTGTGTGTGTGTGTGTGTGTGTGTGTGTGTGTGTGTGTGTGTGTGTGTGTGTGTGTCTCTGTGTCTGTGTGTGTCTGTGTCTCTGTGTCTGTGCAAATCCTTGAAACAGATGATTTGATAATTCAAAAAGCCCCACATTTTTAATCTTAAGCATCCATTCTTCTGGCTTATCTTATATTTCATGAGTTGATTCAGACCAAATCTTCAGGGTCGGGTGAAGATTACAGAAATTCATCACTGGGGAAAATTAGAATTTGAAGGTTTTTTTTATAATAAATATGTCTAATTAATTATTATTGTTTTTTTGTTGCTAGGCGCTGCCCAAGTAGCTGCCTGTTGCAGCAGCTCTCTCGTCTTTGTCCGTTTCTTGTAATTTTTTCGTCTCTTTTTCGTCATCTTTGTATTTGGAGTGGATCATTACTGTGTATGGTTCATTGTTGGTCATGGACACCAAACTTTTTGTGGCTTCAGTGATATTTTTACTACTTTTTCTCCTGTTTGTCTGGAGATCCTACATGTAACCATGGCTGCATTGTTTACATTTGAAATTTGCTGTTAGCAGCCTGTAGCATGTCAATGCTAACTAGTGTAAGGCCTGATGATTTCCCTCAAGGTGAGGAGGAGAAGGTGAGGACGACGTGCTGGTTCTCGGGTGTGAGCTGGAAGGTGACGACGTGGACCTGCCCTTCCATCCATCGTTGTTGGGAACGTGGGATCTATCACCAGTGGGATGGACGAGCTAGCCGTGCTAGCCCAGTGGCAGAGGGGCTGCCAGAGGGCTGAGTGGCATCGTGCTGTTCACAGACGTGGCTGACAGAGCTGACATCGGACGCTGGCGCCACATTGGAGGAGCTTTGCCTGCTGTGAGCAGACAGGATCCAGGAGACAGAGACTGAACAGACTGCTGGGGAGGCTCAGTCCTGGACCCTGTGGAGGTGGAGGCTGGCTGGGCTGGAGAGTGGTGGACGGGCTGTCGTCATCTATTTTCTTATGGACCTTTTTGCACTTTCTATACACTTTCTTACTTTTGTTTTATTGATTGCTGCTGTGACTCCTGAATTTCTCCTCAGGGATAAATAAAGTAAGGAAAGGAAAGATCTAATCATCAATCAGTGATAGAGAAATCCAGCAGACTGAAGGCTGCCCTGAGCCAGGCTCAAGAGGACCTTAACATCTATAGACAGAAACTGGAGGAGGAAAGATCTCTTCATCTGTCAGAACAAGAGGAGACCTTCAGGCTTAAAGCCTCTCTTTCCCAGGCCCAAGAGGACCTGAAGAGTTATAGACAGAAACTGGAGGAGGAAAGGTCTCTTCGTCTGTCGGGGCATGAGGAGACCTCCAGCCTTAAAGCCTCCCTGTCCCAGGCCCGAGAGGAGCTGAGGACTCAGAGGCAGCAGAGGGAGGAGGAAAGGTCCTGTCTCCTGGAACAGCAGAGGGAGACCACCCTGATGATGGCTGTTCAAAAACAAGCCCAAGAAGCCACAAACAACATTAAGGCTGAGTGGCAGAAAGAGAGGTTTCTTCTCCTGGAAAAACAGACAGAGGAGAGAAACCGCATGCAGGCCGCCCGGAAGCAGGTCCAAGACAACATGGAGAAACTCCAACACCTGTGGGATCAGGAAAGGTCCAACATCCTGGCCCTTCAAGAGAAGGATGCTCACAGGATGGAGGCTGATCTCTGCCAGGCCAGAGAAGACCTGGAGAACTCCAGACTCCAGTGGGAGGAGGAAAGTGCTCAACTCCTGGAAAACCAAAAACAAGACACCAACAGGATGACAGATGAGCTGCAACAGGTCAAAATGGAGCTGATGGTCCTCAAATGTCAGCAGGAGGTCAACAGGTCACAGCTCCTCTCAGAGCAGAGAGAAACCTCCAAGCTGAAGGCCTCTCTGAAGCTCGCCCAGGAAGACCTTGACGAACAACAGGCCCAGTGGCAGCAGGAGAAGGCCTCTCTCCTGGACCCCATCAGTAACATCCAGCAGGCTGCTGTGAAAGAGGAGGAGGAAGAGGAGTTGATAACAACCACCTCTGAGGAGGACACTGTGGAGACCCTTGATGGTCCGACAGCTGAGGAGGCAGCAGCAGCAGATGACACACCAAAAAGACCAAAGGTGTCACTGAGGAAAAGGTTCCTGGGTCTTTTCAGGAGAAACATAAGAACACCGAGTGATCAGCAGTGACCTCCTCTCTTCAGCCCCTCAGTCCCCCCTCTATTACCCATGAACCTCCAGACTGCTTCAAACCTTTCCCACTCTGACCCTGAAAACATGAAACCCCTCTTTCTCCCCTCTTTAACTGGCCCCTATGTCTGTTGATGTGTCGTCTGTGACTCCTTAAATATAAACATTTGATAAGACGGACAACACATCACTCCCCATATTTCCATGTCCTTAAAATGTTGTTGAAATTGTGTTCAGCAAATAATAATAAAAAAACAATACTTGTGCTTTTAAAATATCTTTTTGTTTTTTCATATTACAGGGTGCCTAAAGTTACCAATATTTTTGAACTTGTTGATCTTTGAACTGTTTCTATTGTATTTTCTATTTTCCCTGATCTTCGTGGATTGTTTTGTATAAAGATGTGTGTGCATGTGTGTATGTGTGTTTTTTTTTTTTTTGTTTTTTTTTTTTTTTTTTGTGGTTTTAGGATGCTTTGCCCACTTAAATCTGACTTTGAAACTTTGAATCAGGATGACAACACTTTTAGAAATGCATGGATGAAGAAACTTATAGTGAAACTCCAGGATGGAACAAGTTGGGTTCTATCACAAGGTTTCGGGCAGAAATTACCCCTACAGCAGTGTTTTTGTGCAGCAGAAGCCCAGAGCGCCCACACCAAACACCCCCTTCCTGCTCCTCTGCTGGTTTCCTCTGCACTCAGACAGGGCCAATTTTTACTTGACCAAAAACACAAATAAACGGACTCCCACCGAAAAAAATCTGATATCTGTCTGCATTCACGCTTTATTTAGAGAATTTTCAGTGCGTTACTTTCACACAAAAACACAGCTAAATAAGGCTCTAGTTCTCATCAAAACCATAAGGGCTAGAACAAAAATGAACACACCATAAGAACCACAAGACCCTGAGGAAGCTGCTGGTACTAGTTTCATGTATTAAGACCAAGAAATGAGGCTGTAATGGCAGGAGACAAATGAGTGAAATTTCACTGGTCTCTGAGAAAATCCCTCAGGATTTAACAATGGAGTAAATGGGTTGCTGGTGCTGACTTTACCTGACAGTTGGCCATTTTGTGATTATTAGCTCTATGTTGTTGCTTTAAAAACCACTTTGTCTGAAGCAGGACAAGATTACTTACATTTTGACGTATCATTTGCCTATGTGGGGCAAAAATTGTAACCAAGAACGCGGTTTGTCTAAAAGATTTCCAGGTTTCGTTTCCCCCTCTCCCCACTCTGTCGTTTGAATCTCCCACGCTCAGCTGAAACATTCCGTGCAATACACACCAATGTTAAACGTCTCGAAGAGCTGAAAATCATTATGACCTTTGAAGGGTTATTTTGAAGAAACTATGAATGCTAGGAAACAATTGAAACCCACTGAATGAAGCCAAAAGATAGCTGACTATTTTGAAGTTTGAATGAAGTTTGTAGCTGAATGTATGACTAAATGAGGAGGGTTTGAAGCAGGCTGAAAAAATGTCCTGAAGGGAGAAAATTTTGAAAATTCCGCAATCAACTCCATGAGGCCGAAATCTCGTAAATCATTGAATATCTCTGAAAGTATTTGTGAAAAGTCTCAAAGCCCACCGAACCCCAACTGAGACACACGTTTTAAAGTTTGAACTGTGAAAATCGGTTGAAGTTTGTAGGAGCAGTACCAGTCCAAAAGAAACGGGTGGAAGAAAAAGAAGAAGAAGAAGAATTTTTTTTTGACACAGAAGAACATATGCTGTGAATGCTGCATTCACAGCAATAACAGGAATAACCTGTAAACTGTTATATTGGCTGATTAGCATCAGGCATATCAGAATCAGAATCATTTATTAATATTAATTAATATATCTAGAAGGGAGACTTTTTCAAGATAGCTCAGAAACTCCTCACAGGAACTTTAAGTAAAACATAAGCTCCAGATGTGCTGCTGGTGAATGGAGACCCCCCAAAACATATATTCAAACGTGACCTCAACTGAACCCTGACCCTGAAGCCTGTATCTGACTGAAAATAGTGTCAATTTATACTCATTCACATTTTTTCACTGAATCTTAACTTTCATAATCAGTGTTGTAGATTTTGCACCCAAATGAGATGCCATAACGATTTGTCTAACAGGATGTGAACCCTCAGTCAAAAATAAGGATCTTCCTTTTACTCATGAAACCACTACAGGTCACTGTTTAGAGATATAACGTTCTAAACATGGCACCAAGTGAAATCTTCTGCTCAGCATAATTGAATCAATCTGACAGTATCATGAGTCTTACCTACCCACCCAATGTGGCCTCCAACTCCCTCTAATGGACAAACAGGGAACAAAGGTGAGAAGCTTCCTCAGGTGCCAAACTCAGCTCCTCTGGATCTCCTTCCAGCAATCATTTATTCCAAGGTAATTAAAAGAGGAGCACTCCTCAGCCAAATCTCAAACAGTCTATAAAGGTTTATGTTAGTACTCTATTTTTTTCCACAGTTGGAACAATAACCAGGTTAAAATGATGAGTGTTAACGCTGGAATGGGAGAGTGTTATGTTTGTGTATGAGCCTAACGGGCTGTAATTACCGTCATTCTGAGTGATTAGAGCAAAGCTATAAATACAAGAGAGAGGACAAGCCAGCTACTGTACAGAGAGCAGAAACCAACACACACCCTCAGCAGAGCCCAGTCTTATAAAACAAATACACAACCCCATGGTATTTAAGAGACGTTTTCAGCACCAGGGTGTGTGTGTGTGTGTGTGTGTGTGTGTGAGAGAGAGAGAGCGAGCGAGAGAGAGTGTGTTCTTAATGTTTTATAGTCACAATTGAAAGCACGTGAACACTTCTACACACTCACAGGCATTTTAATGTCTCTTGTTAAAGCAGGCGGCAGTAAAACACAAAGAGGAACACACACACACACACACACACACACACACACACACACACACACACACACACACACACACACACACACACACACACACACACACACACACACACACAAACACACACTCTCTCTCATTCTGGATAATTACATTCAATCGATGTACAGCGTGGAAAGACTGATGAGGGAGGGAAAATCAAACTTTTTAAAGTAGATAAGAAATTTTGCTGGATGATATATCCTCCCACGCATGTATTGGCCAATAACAATACAGGGTATAAGCTGAATTCCTGAGGTTAAATTCAATACCTTTTAAAGACTTTTTAAAAAACCTTTCAAAAAGTCTTAAGACCTCATCGTGACTTTAAGCTGTTGGTGGCAACCAATCTTTGACAGTCGTAGTTTGCATTTTAACATAAATTAGGCAGGCTGAGAAGGAACAAAGCTTGAAAGTAAAAATGAACCTAAAGGCAGGTTAATTGACATTCCCATTACCACAACAAGTAACAGTTATTTAAGGCCAACTTGCAGAAAAAAAAAAAGATTTATTTCATCATTTTGCTTGAGATGGTGTTTGCTTTCTATCAGCGTTACATACAGACAGCTACTAAGCTACTCTACAAACTGAGTTTGTTGTCACATTAGCCTACGGACATGTTAGGCTGCTAGCTCTACATATAGCTGGAGCCTCACAAAATTACAACTTTGCTTGTTGTCACATTTCAAACAATAGCGGTACGTAACTGTATTGATAAACATCCAAAGTATCCAAAGTATCCAAAACAACTTAGATCAGGGGAAGCTTCTTCTAAATCTTAAGAATCCAAGATCCCAGGGCCTCAAAAGTCCCAGAAATTTTCTCAGGAGGCTTGAGAAACTCTTATGATCTAGAGTCAAATGTTTTGAGATGCTAAAGCTTTTTCTAGATCCTCTCGCTGGTCTGTGATGAGAGCGACGAGCAGACTGATCGTCCAATCACCAGGTGTGGTTATTTTTGAAGGTTCAGACCCTGAAAACATTTTCCAACCAGATGGACTATTTCCGTGGCAATATATGGGACTGTCTGTCTGGCGTGTCAGCTTAGTTTGTAACAGTCACAAAGAGGAAAATAAATATGTATGGATACATTTGGAGTCAAAGTTTGAATACCAATAAAATTTAATACCTTATACTATTAGGATTAAGACTTTTTAATACTTTTAAAGGGTCTTAATTTTCCCACAACTGATTTATCAACTTTTAATACTTTTTAGGACCCCGCGGACACCCTGCAATATTATTGACAGTTTTATTTTGAGACCAAATTAACCACTAATATAAAATAATATCTCATATAATGCAATGCACTCTTTCAAGTGCAATGAAATTGTGTTTCTCATGAGAATTTTTTACCATTGTAACTGGAATATTAATAACTTTCAAATATCCTAAACAAACAAACAAAAACAATAACATTAAACAGACTCAGTCGAAAAATTACACTTTAAAAACTGTGTTAAAGTGTAGTGAAAGTAAGTAAGTAAGTGCATTTTTTTTTTTTTTTTTTTGGTGATGTATCAAACTACACTTTCTGTGTCCATGTAAATTCTCATCATCCAGGTCAGAGTTATTCTGAACTGGACTGTTCAGAGTTTGTGGAAACAGTTCTCCTCCCATCCACGAGGCTTCATCACCTTTATCATCATCCTCAGCTTCACCTGAAACTCTAAACAGTCAGGTTGTCTTGGTTTGAGGTGTTCAGATTACACTTTCTGTGAGCACACATCATTTTTCTCTGTTCTTTTTGTATTTTGTGGATTGAACTCCTCAGTGAGTGTTGACTGTCAGGACGAAGGCTCTACATCTGCAGGAGCACTTTCTTCTCCAGCAGGGAAAGCTGGGTCAGTGGCTGTGTTTAAGGTGGGCATGTGAGTTTGTTGTGTTGCCTTTTTTGGTTGCTGCACACTGGCTTGTCCCATGGGCTCACTTTGCTCATTCAGTTTGAAGCTGTAATATTTCTACTCTGGGGCTGTGGCGTTTGGCTTTACAATGACCTTTTTTCCTCCTAATTTCTAGGACGTTATCCTGCGTTTCCCCTGACGAGCTCCTGAGGCTCACCCACTGCATCTCTGTGTTAACGTTAGCCTGACGCTAGTGGCCCTGCCTCCCCCAGAGACAAAGATTTTGGATGACTGACAAGAGGGTTCACTCCATTCATTCCTGGATGCTGGGAGGAGAGAGACCGGGAAAACAAACACGCATGCACATGGCCATATATTGAGGCCAGCAAACTTATTTGATTTATTTACTATTGTTCCAGGCCTAGTTTCATGCTCCAACATGCAGTGCATTCTTGTAGATATAGGTGATGACTGTGATGACATGAAGTGATCTCTGGCTGGAGGAATTTCTCCTCCATTAGTGAAGTGCATGCTGTGATGGTTTGAGACAGTTGAGGCTTGAATTATTCACTTGTTGGGATCATTATCATACAGATAAGTATTGGAGGCCGAAGAAGCCCGTTCGACTGCTCGGCAGAACTCATTTGGTTCCCTTCAAAGCTCACGAGGGAGAGAAATTCATCCCACATGTGTGGATGCTCACCAAGCCCGTCGAAGTTGGCCCGGTTCGTACATAATTCACGCTCATCGCTAATCAGATTTCTTCGCTTCATTTCCTCCTGACCAACGTGAGTCTTACCGGGAGTTATCCCAATGTGTCTCTGGTTCTGCTGTGATTTGATCTCATTTTTGACCAATTGTTCCAATAAATCCAATCAGTTAAGAAGGGAGGGCTCTGAAAATGGGTTTTGCTGAGTAGTCAAACAGGTTTTGTGTACTGTCCTCAGTGGGAAAGGGCAGATGTGTCCACTCACATGCTCACCTGACATGATGCACTCTGTATCATGGTCTGCACTGGATGCTGGGCAGGCTCCTTGAAGCTGCTGCTGTCACTTGAAAAAGTAGCTTCATCCACAGTTTGAGTTTGATTCTTGCAGAGGAAAGATGAAGCTGAAAGTACTAACATGCTCTCTGGTTCTGCCGTGGACACACTGGCCTCTGAAGTTTCCGAGTTTGTACAAAAGAAAAAAACAAACAGTTTGCATCCATTAACTGTCCTCACTGGCAATCAAACCCAGAAGACAAACACACGTTTTACATTCAGAATATCAAAACAGCTCTTGAACTCATTGTCAGCGTTTGGATGTCAAAGACGTGAGACCCTCACTTAACGGATAAAAACGGAGTTATCATCAGAGGGATGGTTCTGTATCAAATGCTTGCAGAAGATATTTTTGCATGAATGAAATTGTAGTTAAAGGCTTTAAACACAATTTCTCCGAACGTTCTTGTGGAAACAGCTGTTCTCTCATGATACCTAAACTCGCCTCCTTCTTTAGAACATCTTTTGGACGACCACCAAAGTTGCCTCTTGCTCTCCGATGTTTGGGATTATGCTGGTCAAAGTGGAATTGAATGAAAGGATGTGTCTGGTGAAGCCGCGGAGCCGCAGGGGTTACAACAGCCGAGTCCAATGAAACGACTCGGATGGGCGCCGAGCGAGGCCTCAGCTTCTGCTCTGATGTGGATGAGCGCATGTGGAACGCTGCAGAGTCTCCATGCGTAAACAAACAGATATGTTAGCAATAACGGATGGGATGGACATGAAAACACTCTGTTTGGACTCCTCTTACATAGCTATATGTGTGTGTGTGTGTGTGTGTGTGTGTGTGTGTGTGTGTGTGTGTGTGTGTGTGTGTGTGTGTGTGTGTGTGTTTCTGTGAGCTGCATGTGGTAGTGTTTTCTTTCATATGTTCATACACAGTGTTCAGGAAGCTACTCATTGCATAAGACGTAGTTCCTCCAGTTTCACAAGCGCTCTCTAAACCACCCTAACTCCTCAACCTTTGGGGCTAACCACAGAAGTCAAAGGTCTCCTCAAATAAGATAAGTCAAGCTTTACGGCGGCACCCAGGGTGTTATGGTGCTACATAGGAACCCAGGAGCAACAACGCTCCAATCACAGGAAATAAATGATTTGGGCAAGAGAAAAAGAAATAAATTACCTGCTCTCGAAAGAGGAGAAGATGAGCTTTTCAGGCACGATCTCTGACTCTTTGAGGACAGCTAACAAAAAAGTCCATGCAGCCTGTAGGGTACTTGGGAGATAAAGGGTTTTTGGGGTAAAGAGATTCTACCCACCATGACTGAGGCCAGCAATTACTCGCTAATACAGAGAAGGGGTGTAGAACATTGGAAAGGCACAGTGATAGTCCAAAACAGACGTTCAAAAGTGAAAAAGTTAGAGGGAACTATGGTGCTGGTTTTGGGATCAGGGTAGTTGATGAAGTAGACTTAGTTAGATGAGCCTCACAAAGAGTACTTGTTACGTCACAAATGCATCACAAAGACTGAGAGAACAAAAACATCATTTTTGGAGCAGTACCACTGGAGACCTTTGGGGGCAGTGTTGCTGTTACTACCCCAACATGTTTCTTCAGTGAGACACAGAGAATAAGTAACAACAGAGTAACTTTTTTTTTACCAGTCGTGATGTTTTTAATGTAGTATTTCACTTCTCTCCCTTAAACCATCTGTGACATGACCTGTCTCTCCACTCTTAAATCACACCTTGAAACTCATTTGTGTCAGTAAGTCTTTTCTGTTTGACCACGCCATCCTCACTTCTGCTGTTTGTTGTATTTTCATGTCTCTGATTGTGTTCTTGTTTTTATGAAACTATACTTTTCTTGTCTCCTGCACCGCTGCCTCTGGTTTTGCCTTTATGCAAGAGTAAGGGTCCTCAAACTGTGGCTCTGGAGCCTCATGCGTCTCTTTGACTCCTTCCCAGTGGCTCCTTGTAGCTTTGAAAATATTATTGAAATGAAGACATTTTATTTTTCTAACTGAGGGTATTGATGATAAAAGACATTGACACTAAATAAAATCATAAAGAAACATTTTGATGAATGAAATATGCATCACATTTTTAAATAAAGCTTTTATTTTTTCAACTTTTTAAATTTCATTTTTTTTCTTACATTTTCAATATTAAGAGAAATTCTCAACATTTTTGGAAGATGTTGGATTTTTTTTGATATTGTGGCAAATTTCTTTTTTCATTTCCCGAAATGATAAATTTTCTTTTAATTTTTACATCTTTTTTAGAAAACTTTTGCAAATTTTTGACGTAGCAATTTTTGAATTTCTTTTTGCAAATTCATTAAATGTTGGCATTTTTTCTAATTTTAAAACTTTGGGAATTTTTGCACATTTTTTAAAATTTTATCTGGACATTTTTCAGAAATTTTCAAATTTTTTGAAAAAATTTCCAACTTATTTAAATGTCATAAATTTTGCAAATTTATTAATTATAAGAAAGTCCTTTTTTGTGTTGAAATGTTTGCAATTTTTTTGAATAACACTAAGACATCACATGTACAATTGTTTATACAAAAAAAAAAAAAACTATATATATTTTTTTCTTTTCTTTGTTTGGAACTTTTTACACTCCTTCTTCTCTTTTTGTCTTAATTGTGAAGATAAAGTACATTTTGTGGCTCCAGAGTGACTTTAATCCAGGTGAGCTGAGGCAAAATGGCTCCTATGAAAGTAAAGGTTGCAGACCACAGGGCTAGAAGCACATTAACTCCTACACGGTTGCCATGTTTGTTTCTGAGTCTGTTGTTGCTGTAAACTTTTGACTTTGAGCTGCCCCCCTGCAGATGTATTGGGTAACAGCAATGCCAACTAAAGCCGGACACACACAGTGTGATATTTTCACTGCTCACACCATATTTCCATATGCTGGAGAAGAGGAACAGGGTAGTTGGAGATGCACACCGAAGATGCTCAACAAAAACAAACACACTGCCTTGGCAATTTGTGCCATTTTTTGTGCAGAGGAGGAGGAGGAGCTTCACCTGCTGTGAGCAGACAGGATCCAGGAGACAGAGACTGAACAGACTGCTGGGGAGGCTCAGTCCTGGACCCTGTGGAGGTGGAGACTGGCTGGGCTGGAGAGTGGTGGACAGGATGTCGTCATCCATTTTCTTGTGGACCTTTTGCACTTTCTATACACTTTTGCTGCTGTGACTCCTGAATCTCCCCTCGGGGATAAATAAAGTATTTTTTATTCTATTCTTTTCTATTCTATCTCTTCTCCTTACCCCAGATATACTACACGAAGCACGATACACAATTAAGCTGAAATCTGGCCCGAATCAAAAAGTAGAGGCACAAGTGGCTTCCTCTCTGGATGCAGAGGAGCAGTGGCTCCACTCTGAGTCTATCCTGGATGTCCGAGCTCTGAACCCTATCTCTATGTCTGAGCCCAGACACCCTGGTCACTACCCACAGCTGGTGGTCATAGGTGAGGGTTGGAACGTGGATTGAGTGGTAAATTGAGAGCCTTGCCTTCTGTCTCTTTTCTCCACAGCGGACTGGTATAGGATCTCCATCACTCCATCACCGCCCTGATCCATCTGTCAATCTCTTGCTTCATTTTTCCCTCACTCATAAACAAAACCCCAAGATACTTGAACTCCTCCACTCAAGGCAAAGACTCCCTATGACCCAGAGTGGCCAGTTCACCCTTTTCCCACTGAGAACCATGACTTTGAGGTGCTGATCTTCATTCCTTCACTCCTAATCATTATAATTACATTTAAATGTGACAATCCAATCCAAAAAGATGGTGTTAACATCTCATTTCTAAGGTGCTAATTGCTAAATGTGCAGTTTTGCTGCAGATGTGTAGCTCTCCAAAGATTTATAAAAGTGTCTCTTCTACCAGAAATGTTACATTTTAGTGTTGTCTGACCTAGCCTCAAACCATGTTACCGAGATACAGAGACCACATGTTCACTTGAGGATAAAAGCTGTCTTCAATAACAGAAAAATCACATTTTTGGTAAGTGAACAAGGTTGGGATTATGGTTAGAAAGTTGTTCTGATTTAGCCAGCTTAGACTCCAGTGATATGGGGACCAAATGTCCATCTGGAGACAGAATCTGTGTCCCCACATCCCAAAATATCATTTCCAGAGAGTACGCCCCCAGAGTTTTAACCCAAGTCTTTGTAATGTCTCTGAAAGTCACTTCACTAAGCGTGTGTGTGTGTGTGTGTGTGTGTGTGTGTGTGTGTGTGTGTGTGTGTGTGTGTGTGTGTGTGTGTGTGTGTGTGTGTGTGTGTGTGTGTGTGTGTGACTCAGATCATATTGTGACTCTCTCGAGCTGCACATGTTCAGTTTGTTAAACATCGTTCTCCATCTTCCATCCAGCACCACAGCTACCAGCCAACTATATTTGACCTCAACACACTCTAATACACACACACACACACACAAACACACACACAGGGGAGTTGTGTAACAGAGTGAATCAGCGTGTATCCCTGTTTCCAGATGGAGAGACTGGAAAACAGAAGAAGAAAGATTAGCTGTCTTTAAGATTTCTCGAATTCATTTAAAGGTGATTGTGTCCCCATGTTTTGTTCACTGACCCCCCCAGAGGAACATCACAACATGCTGTTTCAATATTTCATTCATTCACTGCTGGACGCTGCGACTGCGTTTCCATCCAAACATGTTGCAAAAGATAAAACGCTAAATCAGATTAGAAGGGCTGAAGAGGTTTTTGAGTTAGGAGATTTGAACAACATGCTGCAGAGTTTCAACTCTGACCTGAGCTTTCTTTATCAGCAGGATGCCTGGGGTTACCTGCAAATGAAATTGTGATTTTGGTGATAACAATGGAAAGTTTTGGTGTTATCCTGAAATGGAAAATGTAAGACAAAGTGTCTGCGATTGTTTTTTCAAATTTTGGATCAGTTTCCTCTTTGCCTGCTTCAGTCCTCCAAAGGAAACAAAGCTTAAAGAGCTGAAAACTGGAACAGTATTTCTCTTTAAGGACAGTTTTTTCTTTATTTTCAATTTTTAATTGTTTATTGTTAATTGATTTTTGTCATCACACGCGACGATTTCAAAGCCCTGTTTCCGTTGCAGATATGGTGTTTCCACTGACTAATCCCAGGACAGATCCCCAAATAACCATGATGAGCAATCCCCTTCTGTAGGCGGGCCAGACTAAATTGATCTGAACCCCAGAAGGTGGAGCTAGAAACACTGCAGTCCAGTGATTGGTGGAAAAAATGGTCAATTCCTGTGTGACAGCGGCTGCTGTATTTCTCCTGGCGGCACACAGCCTTCTCTGAAATAAAGCTTTATTGTTCTTTGTAACAAGGAGAAAAAAGAAATGCTGGATGTCTTTATTGACTGTGTCATGTTTTTCTTCTTCGTTGGATTTATTAGCATGGTACACTGTGTTGTGTTGGTTTGGCGTCATGCTATTATTCAACTGTTGCAGGCATCGACAGCTGGCACACATGACACCTACCACAAGGGGGCATGGGTGGCTGTAGAAACACGAACAGGATCAGGCTTGACCAAGCCAAAACCATACTAATTTAAACAATTTGGTGGAAACAGGGCTTTAGTTACAAAGAACAATCAAGCTTGTTTCAGAGAAGGCTGTGTGCCGCCAGGAGAAATACAGCAGCCCTCTGTCGCACAGGAAGTGATAATTCTTTCAACCAATCAACAGACTGCAGTGTTTCTACCTGAAAATTGGGATGGCTCAACTTGGCTATTTGGGGATCTGTCTCGGGGTTATTAAGTGGAAATGCCACAAAATCTGTGACCTACCAAGACTAATTGAACTGAACCACTTGCAACAAAACAACAGGGTGCTATCCTATGAAAACAACTCTGTGTTGATTTCTCTAAGGCAGTACTTAAACTGGCTTAAGTGGGCTAGTGGAGTGTGCAGTCAGCCGGCCCAGAGCCTTCCAGTTCCACATCAGGGCCAGCAGGCGACTGATAATGTTGAGCCCTATGAAACCCAGTTCACTATTTGGCACACTTTGTAAAGGTGAATGTGCATTGAGTTGAGATACTGCCAGTTCTATGATTCTACTTTGTTTGTTCTCAAATTCCGTATTAATTCTCATTTTTACATTTGATCTTGCGTTATTTGTAGATCTCATGGTAAGTGGATTGACCAATCACGTTCCTGGATTCAGCGTGAATCAGGAAGCGTAGGTATAAGACGGCGCAGCTGAAAGCCTGAGACACTCGACTCTAGACTGAACAATCTGAGGTCTGAGATACTGAATTGATAAAGCTTATTAGATAGTACATGCTAACTGAACATACTCTGATAGTACATGCTAACTGAACTTAAAGGACGACGGAGTGGAAAAACTGAACTTGTATGTTGCTGAGTGGTGCTGGATGAGACGAGCCAACGTATTAAAAATAGATTTTGATTGGACTTGGTAAGTTAATAATCCTTGTAGTGACTGGCATGGATCTAATACGGTGCACACTCATGTATTGGTATGTGTGTTGTTGTATGAGTGAGTATGAGTAGGTAACGTATCAATGATAAAGGCTGATGCTAACAAAAGTTTGGCTACCATGTGCAAGTGTGAAAATGAATGAGCAACTAGCTGCATAATACGTAGTGTGGGGCTATAAAGATCAAAGAAGAAAGATGGACGACTAAATGTTATCAATGTTTTATTTAAATCAACCATTATTTATTTGATTATTTGTTTACTTGTTTTATATACTTGTTAATTTATTATGCTTATGAGTGTTTAAGTTTGGACTTATTTTTATGCAGGCCATGTTCTGAGTTACCTTTCCTTCTGGTGTGGACTGATGGCGAGCCAAAAAAGACAAACGAGGACATTGGATTCTGTCTGTGACGAACCGACCACATCAGATAAGCTTTTCTGAGGTGCACCACCGTGCGCTGCCAATTTGACAATTTGGTAGACCGTCTGCGCAGAGATGGGAATGACTGCGGGCCAGGGGGAGGTGTCAGCAGATTCATGTTGGCGCAGTGACAATTTTGTGCCAAAAAAGTGCGCTGAAAGCTCGCCAGCTCCAACCTGGTCTATCCTAAGCGCAAGGCGGAGCGCACCCCACACAGGTGTAATTTGGTGACAGGCGCACATGTGCGCACATGTCAACAAAGCCTCAGAGGCAGGTTTCCAGAGTGTCAGGCACATTTTAATGCAGTAAACAATCACAGCAATCACTATTTAATATAACCGTCTGAACCAGCATATACATTTGTATCTATATTAACTGTCCCGTCACATCTGATGTCAGATTAAAGCCGTTTGTCATAATGGAAAGTTAACCTGACGGCAGCTGGAAGTTTGATGCACATCTTACAATTAAACAATAAACAGCCTTAACATCTGATACTGAGTAAATCTGGTTCTCTCATTTCATTTAATTCAAAGAAAAGAGGGAGAGAAAAGACAAAGTAAAAAGAGACAAAATAAATGTATGTCTCTCAGTATTTACTCATGATTTCCCATATTTCTCTGTTTTAGTCTTTATTTTTAACCTGATCTAAAAAGATGGAGTACATTATTGTAAGGAGGATGAGGCGGAGACACCAGGAGAGTATACAGTATATCACCAAAGGTTCTGCTATTTGGCGATGACAAACCAGGAGTGCAGATGGATCAAAAGTATTCTGAATGGATAAGCCAGCTGTGTAACTGTCTCTTCATTTTGTACTCCTATTAATGACAAAGGAACAGATTAAATCTGTCCCAAGAGCTGGCCCACACGGTGACGCGCTTCGTGTCCTCCGATGTGCCCCGCTGTCCATTCTCCTGCTGCAGGGACAGCGGCTCTGACCGTCTCCACCACAGAGTCTTTCCAGCTCACTCTCCAGGGTGCTGAGGATCAGTCAGACCAATCAGATGCTGCACCTCGGCCGCAGGGCATTTAAAGGCGAGGAGAGGCGCTTATTTGATTGGTGAAAACAGTGCTCGGCTGTGTTAAACCCACTCACGGCTTTTCTCCTCCCTCTCTGCCATTTGCACGGAGGGAGGCGTGGACGCAGCTCTGCGCTCCTCTGCGCCTTGACTGCACCTCTTTTGGCACTGCAGGAAATTTGCTAAGTGCGCTGGTTACGCCCTGTCCGGCGAAGGCCGGTGCAGGGGAGGTGCGCCTGGTCTATGAAATTAGAGCCTTGTGTCTTTTTCCATGGTTCACCGTTTTTCCTCCTCTCAAACTTATCATTTGAATTTCAACCTGGCTCTTTCATCATGCCAACCATCCTAACCAGCTGGAGTTCAAACTATCAACATTCCAACAAACTTTCCCTCATTTCTCTCAGAGGACTTTTTCATCATTCAATATAATCCTTTTTAAATCTGACATATTCTCTTTAGTTTCTCTTTTACTTTTTTATCTTCTTTCCTCTAGTTTTCAGCCTCATCTTTTGGTCCCTACTCTTTGAGGAATCTTCATTTATGTCGTCACTGAGACCTAATCCAACTCCTTAATCTTAACCCTAACCCATATGACTGTTTTGGAGCCTTGTGCCTCTGAGTTCAGAGAAACAAGAGGTAGAAACCTGTGTTGCGCCCTCATTGAACTAGCGCCCCCTGTGTGGAATACTTATCCCTTTTTCCCTTTTCATCCTTGCCTTTCCCTTGTCATTCCAGCACTCTCTTATTTTCCTAACCTTTTCATCTCCTTACCTTTTTTCCTCCTCAGTCTGACTCAAAATGTGAAAGGAGAAAAATGAAAATGAGAAAGAAAAACAGGAGCATAATTTTTTTTCCTTCCCCCACTCTCCATCGTCCTGGTCAGACATTGTTTGGTGGCTTCAATACCTACTAATAAACTGGTTTCCATCTCACACACATACACACACATACACATACACACACAAGAGGAACATAATGTTGGCTTGTTCTGCGTCAGGGTCATAAAATTTAAACACACTCACCAAAACACACACTTTGAGGCGACTGTGTTGAGGATGTGCCAACCTTGTTCTTTGGCGAGCGCCGAACAGCTTTGTGTGTGTGTGTGTGTGTGTGTGTGTGTGTGTGTGTGTGTGTGTGTGTGTGTGTGTGTGTGTGTGTGTGTGTGTGTGTGTGTGTATGTGTGATTGATACGTCTGAAACATCCACGAGTTCATTCACCATGCCAACCATGTACAACAAACAGGCCACAGACGTTTCCCAATAAATCTTCGGGCTCTGTTTGCGCCAAAAGCATCGATTAAGTTTCTACAAAAGTCAATAGAGGGAAAAAGGGCAGGCATCAGCAGCTTTTAATCACTCTCGCTCTCTGTTTTGAGTCGTAAAAGAAAAGGAAATGCAGCTCTGAATCATTTTTATTTCATAGCGCCAGGACTTAAAGAGGCAGAGATGTCCCACTGTGGAACAGACTTCACACCTCCTCTTACAGCTCGTCTGCTGGTGAGACTTGAAGCCCATTGTGGGATATCATAAAGGTTGTGAGTCATCTCTGGGGCCTTGGCTCGGAAAAACTTGATGATTTTTGTGTGGAGTGGTCTTTTATTTTGAAATATTGGAGGATAAATCTGAGGAGCCAGCACCCAGGACTGAAAGACTTGCTGTCAGGGTCTATTTGTGCTCCAATGTCTCCTGAAGTACGCGGCTCTTTGACGCCAAACTTCTCAAAGCAAATGTGAAAAGGTTTCTTTTTTCTCCTCTTTCTGAAAATTATATTTCCAATTTCAGTTTGTTTCCTGAAGTAATTAGTCTCCCAGCTCTCTGAGTCTTTTCTTTCCTGGCTTAAGTTGCAGACAGACTCGGCGTGTGATGCCACGACCCGACCGGACATCTCTTCACCCTTGCACGCCAGCCCAAACCACGACGTACAGTTAAAAGAAATCTCAGTGCCTTGTTTGTCATCTTCTTTCATCTTGGTTATAATCCACCCTGATGCTGGCGTGCAGCGTGCAAGCCAATCACAACACAGCTGCGGACAAGGGGTGGGACTTGACAGTAATTCAGACACAATGAGCTTGGACTGTCAAAAGCAAAGTGAAACTGGAGGACAGATTAAAGACCTGGAAAGAGCGTGGACTCCTCTGGGTAATAAACACACTCATTATGTTCTGTGTGTAAAAACTCCTAAATGATTGAAGCCTTTTCCTGAATGACTGTTTCCTGTTATGCTTCTAAATTTATTCTTCGTGACACGATTGGAAACCAACAGTAGCTCTTATTATATCCTCTCTTTGATGATATGATTGGCTGCCTCAAAGACAATAATCAGAGGAAGTCTGAGCTAAAACAACTGATTTGATGACCCATTAGTCCAAATGCTTTCATCACTACTACCAAGGAGCTTTCTGAAGCTAACCATGCTAATCTCTAGCTAATGGGATGAATTCCATCTGTGACTGGTCAGAAACCTCAGAGGAAGTGGACCAATCATCATGATTAATGTGACAATGATTTTAAAGTGATACTCCGGGATGGAACAAGTTGGGTCCTATCACAAGGTTTAGGGCAGAAATGACCCCTACAGCAGTGATTTTGTGCAGCAGAAGCCCAGAGTGTTCACACCGAACACCCCCTCCCTGCTCCTCTGCCGGTTTTTACTCTGCACTCAGACGGGGCCATATTTTACTTGACCAAAAACACAAATAAACGGACTCCCACCGAAAAAATCTGATATCGGTCTGCATTCACACTTTATTTAGAGAAATTTCAGCGCGTTACTTTCACACAAAACACCACTAAATAAGCCTCTAGTTCACATTGTGTCGTAAAACGGCGCTACCTCCACTGCAGAGCCACAGCTGGCTACGAGGCGCTCGCCGCTTAGTGTATCAGTCCGCACGCGCGGCGTGCCAGATATAAACAAAAGCAGGTAGTCTGCCAGGACGAAGAGACACGATGAGAACTAGCCTTTCCAGTAGTAGAGGTCTAGAGTGTGGCGTCCCTCAGGAAGTTGCCTTGGACCTTTGCTCTTTTCTTCAATGTTTACTAATGACTTACATTGGGCCACCAAAAGTGCCACAACTGTTCTATTCGTGTATGATTCAACACTGTATTGTTCTGCAAAATCATGTGATGTACTTAATGAAGTTTTGAGCAGATAACTAAATGTTGTGCATGACTGGGCAGCATATAACAAACTTGTGCTTAACATCTCTAAAACTAAATGTATTGTGCTGGGAACTAGGCACAGGTTATCTACAGGCCCAAAGCTTGATTTAAACGTGTGTAGTTTGGCAGTTCAACAAGTTGAAAGTATCAAACTCCTTGGAGTGATGCTGGACTGCACTCTGTCCTCGTCTAAGCACACTGATTATATTCTTTTAAAAATAGGAAGAGCAATATGTGTTTCTAGGAAATGTGCTTCTTTTGTTGCCCGTCCACTTTTTCGTCGGATAGTTCAGAGTTTGGTTTTATGTCATCTTGACTATTGCTCCATAGTGTGGTCATCTGCTAACAGTGGTGACCTCAGGAAGCTCCAGGTAGTCCAGAACAGAGCAGCTTGGTTAGCCCTGGGCTGCTCACCAAGGTCTAATGTAAGCCGTATGCATATCTGCCTGTCTTGGCTTACTGTTGAAAATAGGTTAAAGTGTAATACACTTGTGCTGTTCAAGTCAGTTATGACAGCTAAAATGCCAGTTTTTATACACGAACAGATAGTTTTTAGTAATATTATGCATAATCATTATACTCGAGCTTCTAGTAATGGACAGCTTGAATTACCCACTTCAAAAAACAAAAAAAAGTCAAATGAGACCTTTTATTTTAAGATCACTGACTTTGTGGAATAACCTGCCCCAAACCCTCTGTATTCTTAGCAAATTATCTTTAAAAAGAACTCTTAAGGTTTACTTAACACTGTAATTTACTGTATGTTTCCGTCATCTGAAATGCTGTTATTTATTTATTTATTTTTTTTTACAAATGAATGTATTTTATTCGTTGCACATTGTATGATGTGATGTAATTTCATTTTGCATCTGTAATTGTATAATTGTTGTATGTTTATTTTAATGTGGACCCCAGGAAGACGAGCTGGTTGCTACGGCACCAGCTAATGGGGATCCTTAATAAATCAAATCAAATCAAATGAAACCTCACTTCCAGACGAGCAAGATGACGTCCATTTTTTTTGTTTATGGTCCATGGGTCGAACAAACAGGAGGTCAGTATGTGTGTATGTGTGTTAAAACATGTCATTCAAAACCCTTCATTTGTCCCCACCCCTCAGTCCCCTCCCTCCTCTGTGAAGTCCCCATTGTAACAGACCAGGTCAGGACCTGGCGTGTGCCACTGCCGATGATTGTTCCGCCAACACAGCGGGATAGCAGTGTGCTGGTGTGTAACAATGTTCACACACAGAAGCCCCTTTATGCTGCCCACAGAATAGAAGCAGTTGTCAGACAGCTGTGTCTACATACACACACACACACAGACACACACACACACACACACACACACACACACACAGACAGACACAGACACACACACACACACACACACACACACACACACACACACACACACACACACACACACACACACACACAGTCTCTCCCAGTAAAGCTGGTTCCCATTGCCTAGGGTGGAGAAGGAGACTGCCAGTTGGACATCACCCAAGTGAAACATTGAAAGAGACATATACAAAACGTGTGTGTGTGTGTGTGTGTGTGTGTGTGTGTGTGTGTGTGTGTGTGTGTGTGTGTGTGTGTGTGTGTGTGTGTGTGTGTGTGTGTGTGTGTGCGCGTGTGTGTGTGTGCTCGTGTGTGTGCGTGTGTGTGTGTGTGCGGCTGATCATTGGAGTGGATCATATATTTCATAAGGATGACGATGTGGTGGTTATGATCCTCATGACGGTCCAGGGTAGCACAAAGAAGAATACGCACAAAGACTTTGATAAACAAGTACAAAAATAATATCTGACTGCATAATGTTAACACAATCACACCTTATGATCAAGCCTGAAAGTGGACAGGGCTGTTGGTTTGGCCTCATGGGCCCCACAGAGGCCATAGTCCATTACGGTGTTGGTCAAGGTACCTCCACATGGTTTCCTCGCTCTCTTATATCCAGTTTTCCACTCCAGTCAGGGTCTTATCCTCATTGTTAAAACAGAGAAGATCAATGCATCACAAGATCTAGATCCCAGAGTGGGCTTGGAAAATTTGGATGGGTAAGGAACCGGACACGGCCATCAGAGAAACTGAAACAAGTTGGACATCTGTCTCCTCCCCAGGGTACCAAAACCCAGACTACCATGAGTGACTGTGAATGTGTCACTTCAAACATTTCCCTTCTAACAGCAGATCAAAGTATAACTCAGAGAACAGCTTGTCCCTGTTTGTTGATACTTTGTTTTGAGGAAAAAGTTGTTTGGCTTTGCTCCTCTAATGTTGTCTTTCACGTCTCCTTTCCATAAGTCAAAATAAAACCTTCTCTGTCGTACATTGGGTTTGACCTGACCTTTGGGAACAATATAACCCTGTGTCGCATGCTCCTCTGGGGATCCCTCTATGTATATAATGCTCATTTGGCCGTCCTGCTTTATGTTTGCCATAAAATCAAGGCGACACCGAGGCGAGACAAATGACGTGGCCCTTCGATGGTAGAGTTTTACCCTTTTTTTATCATGTAAGAGTGGAAGACAGAGAAATATGGAGATCATCTCATGTGGTTAACGTGGTTCATAGTCAGGGTGTATTTATCTTTCACCATCCACATCAAGACAGGAAGAGACAAGAGAAGACAGGAGGGGACAGGAAGAGACAGGAGGAGACAGCTGGATCCAGAAAAGAAAAGAGACAGAGGGTGGATGGGAGAAGAAAGGGGTGAGATGGAGGTTGGAA
>NW_027437200.1:1922500-1995000 GCF_033239565.1 Halichoeres trimaculatus
TACCTGAAAACAATCGTCTGCATTCAGAGAGCTTCAGAGTAATTAAGGAGACAGTCATTCGTCTCAGTTATCCTTAAAGACGTCCACAGAGCTCTACTCAAGTCCACTCCTGATGGGACCACTCTCCACCTCATCTGGGCCTGTTTCACCTTTCCTTCTTTCTGGTGGATTTGGGTTTCTGGAGATGAGTCCAACATGGTCCTGTGGTAGCCAAGGCAGACACGCATGAGTGGAAGAACACAATCCTTCTCATTAGCTCCTCTCTCTTTCTCCATCTTCCTTTTTCCTGCTCTGTCTCTCTTCAGTGATAAACAGCCACAGATGTGGATGGCACACACACACTGATACACACTCACACACAAACACACACACACACACACTCAGAGGAAAAGTAGCTGCTTGTTGGTGTGTCTTGGGGCTTTTTAATTTGTCCATTTGTCTTCATGTTGATGTGATGTGCTGGATCCATCAGATGAATTGGTTTCATGTGTTGGACCAAGTGGACCCAATATGAAGTGACCGTCAGGGCCTTGACCATCCATGTAGATTAGAGCCTTTTAAGTCTAAGGGTTTTTAAACATTTTGTCCTCACAATAAGTTAAAAAACAGAATTTCTCCATCTGTATGTTTCTAATTTCTGCAGCCCGAACAGTTAATTCAGAAGCGTCTTCATCTTTTTCTCTTTAAGGCTCTGTTGGTTTGTTTCTCCTGCTCGGCACAGCGCAACAACATCGTGAGTAGGATGGATGGTTGGGCTGTCAGACAGAGAGAAAAGGGAGGAAGACAGATCCTGCTCTCTTTACATCTGTCTGCGTGGGCGAAAGGACAACAAAGATGTGAGGAGAAACACAAAGAAACACCAAAAACCAACTCAAATGATTTTTCTTTTTCAGCGTCCAGATCAAGAGATGTGACGCTGTAGCGTAGGAATGGAGGGGGACCTCAATGTGGCTTTGGGGTTACCGTGTGTTAGTGTGTGTATGTACTCTGACTTTAATTACTGACACCTGACTCTAGTAAGTTGTTAAATTGAACATGGGGTGGGAAAGCGCAATCTTAGTTTTGGAACTTAACAGAGATACGCGTAAAATCAGAAACAAACCAAAGTCGGTCACTGCCAACACATTAAAAAAGAAGTTTAACTCATGACCTTTCTGAGAGTTTTTGATCCAAACATTTGGAGGCCTCATGAAAGCTGCTTCTTGTAATAAAGAGAGTAAGTAAATTACAGTTAAAAGTCCTGATTTAAACCTCTGACCCCCCAGAGATGTCAGGATGTGGGAAGAGACAGGGATTAAACATGCAAAGCAGTCGCTCATAAAGAAGTTTAAATCAGGACTTGAACTGGTGACCCCTGTGTGTCCGACCATGTGGAAAACAGTTTATGGGTTTAAATCCCAGCAGCTAAACAGAGCCGCTGAGGCCCATATGGATCCAGTTGTCCATCAAAGGCTGAGGAGGGAAAAATAAACACTTTTTATATGATTTCTCATTCAGAAAGACTCCGTCTCTCTTAGCTGGAGTCATACTGGCACAGGCCGCTCGGCTGTTTGCTTAAAACGTGGATCTGCATGTGTGTTTGTGTGTGCATTCTGTCCTGTGTGTTGATCCTGAGTGATGTGGCCTGTCCAAGTGGTGTTTATTTTCTGCTGTGATCACTCAGAAACAGAGAGAGAGATGAAGGAGTGAATGAGTAACACAAGAGATGAAAGGAGGAGGGGATCATTATACTTCTTCTGATAGAGGTCATGGACAGAAACAGCAGTTTGGAGCTGAGCTGAGACTATTCTCAGTCATATAAAACAGAATTACTGAAAGACAGCACTGAAGTGACCTTTCAAAAATCTTCTTCTTTCTCCTCCTCCTCCTTCTGTTCAGGGTCAGACACTCACTGACTCATGGGGTACACAAGCGCATGTTTTCTTGGAGAGCTCAACAAGTTTTGGTGTTTTTCAAACTCTACATCCAGTCAGAGCCCACCAGTGTCAGAAGGCCCATCAGTCAGAAGGACTGTACAGGCTAAAAAACAGAAGGCCCATCAGTCAGAAGGACTGCTAGTCAGAAAATCAGAAAGATCATTAGTCTAAAAGTCTGAAGGCCCATTAGTTGAGGAACCAGAAGGTTCTCAGGTCAGAAAATCAGAACGCCCTTTAGTCAGAAAATCAGAAAACCTGTTAGTCAGAAAATCAAAAAGCCCATTAGTCAAAAAATCAGAAGGCCCATGAGTCAGCCAATCAGAAAGCCTGTTAGTCAGAAAATCAGAGGGTCCTTCAGCCAGAAAATCAGAAGGCCCTTTAGCCAGAAATCAGAAAGCCTTCTTTTCAGAAAATCAGAAAGATCATTAGTCTAAAAATCAAAAGGCCCATTAGTCGAGGAACCAGAAGGCTCACTAGTCAGAAAATCAAAAGGCCCTTTAGCCAGAAAATCAGAAAGCTTTTTAGTCAGAAAATCAAAAAGCCCATTAGTCAGAAAATCAGAGGGCCCATTTGTCAGGAAATCAGAATTGTTCTTAGTCAGAAAATTAATTTTGGTTGTGTTGATGAGCTTCATTTTAATTCTGACCAGTTTTTCAGAGAATAGGCTTCCTATAGAACTTGTTCAGATCAGAGCTGTCTTAAAGCTTGAGCACAGTGAGCAGTTTCCTGGGCCTTTCCTGCCCTCCAGAGTTTAGGGGGGGCCACAGATTGATGGAAAAGTGTTTTTTTTTTTTTTTTTTTTGGGTTGTTGACAAAAGTCGGCATACAAGTGGCCCCTAAATGGGGCGAGCCTGCAAGCTAGTCCAAGCAGACAGCCTGAGCTGCACTGCTATGCACATATCACATGTCCTGCTTGTCATTACCATCTGCCAATCATGTACTCTACCTCTCAAGTTGGTGGTCTATTTGAACTGGGAATCTGCCTGTCAATACTTCTGCTGTCCTGTGTTCGTATTGCTACATGTTCTTCTGTCCCCATCGCCACCCCAGCAACAAGATGCAGGCTCCGGGGGGATTGTGTTCAGTATGTCTTGCTCACCACTCCTCAATGTTGCTATATAAACTTATTTGCAAGGACTGATGAGGCCGGAGCCTGGACGCCAAACACACAATTATATTTGCAGCTAAGTAAAAATTCAAATGTGAATTGACTGACGAAATTATTGTTATGCCCAGGGGCCTGTGGTGTAGTTAATAGAATAGAAAATACTTGATTTATCCCCGAGGGGAAATTCACAAGTCACAGCAGCATTTAAGAAAACAAAAGTAAGAAAGTGTATAGAAAGTGCAAAAAGGTCCATAAGAAAATAGATGACGACATCCCGTCCACCACTCTCCAGCCCAGCCAGTCTCCACCTCCACAGGGTCCAGGACTGAGCCTCCCCAGCAGTCTGTTCAGTCTCTGTCTCCTGGATCCTGTCTGCTCACAGCAGGTGAAGCTCCTCCAATGTGGCGCTGGCATCCGATGTCAGCTCCGTCAGCCACGTCCGTGAACAGCACGATGCCACTCCGCCCTCCGGCAGCTCCTCTGCCGCTGGGCTAGCACAGCTAGCTCGTCCATCCCATCGGAGATGGATGCCACGTTCCCAACAACGATGGATGGAAGGACAGGTCCACGTTGTCACCTCCCAGCTCACACCCGAGAACCAGCACGTCGTCCTCACTGCCTCCTCCTCACCTCGAGGGAAATCATCAAGCCCTACACTAGTTAGCATTGACATGCTACAGGCTGCTAACAGCTGAGTTCACATGTAAACAATGCAGCCATAGTTACATGTAGGATCTCCAGACAAACACAGGAGAAAAAGTAGTAGAAATATCGTTGAAGACAGACAAAGTTTGGTGTCCGTGATCAACAATGAACCATACAAAGTGATGATCCACTCCAAATACAAAGATGACGAAAAAGAGACGAAAAAAATTACATGAAACGGACAAAGAAGAGAGAGCTGCTGCAACAGGCAGCTACTTGGGCAGCGCCTAGCAACGAAAAAAAAAAAAAAAAAGAGAGATAGCTGTGGTACAGATAACAGGAATGACCAAAGAATCAAGTCATCTTATTATAGTTGAAAAAAAATCAGAATAACAGCAACAATAAGAGATAGCTTCAACTTTATTTGAAACATGAACCATAAATGAATAATATAATGGAAATAAAGAATATCAGCTAAGTACAAACAGGTTTTATGACTAAAGGGCCTTCTGAGAACAGGGCAGTCCAGGTCTATTCTCCAGGTATCATGGCTTCGAGCTGGTGTTTGTGGATTGTTGAGGAACTACAACCCTGAGAAAGAACATCATGTCCTTGAAGAAAAAAAAAAAGGCGTGACCAGGTAATCTGAGGACACGGATGTATGAAAATTGTTTTTTAAAGAAACCTTGATTACCGTGACTGGAACCAGTATTGTCCCTGATGAAAACCACCATGTATCTCCAGTCCCCCCTCCACCAAACCAAACAGGCATGGAGCCATCACTAACAGTAAACGCAGGAAATTTAAAAAAGATGAGGGCCAAAGGACAGCAGGGACCGTGTGTACAAACACAGGAAATACCTGCTTTCTCCTACAAGTGCTCCTCGTGCAGCAATGAACATAAATCATGGCCGTGCGTCCTTCTGCTTGACAACAAGTAAACAGACAAATACACCCGTGATGCTGGCATCAGGCTCTGCCGTGATCAAAGAAAGAAAAATAGACTCCGAAGTGAATTAGTTACCAGGACATCATCATTTGGTATGACTGTCAGTAGTCAGAAAATCTGAAAGCCATGAAGGTAAAATAAATCAGAAGGACAATTAGTGGGACAATTAGAAGGTCCATTAGTCAGACAACACTGTCAGTCAGAAAATCAGAAGGCCCTTTAGTCAGAAAATCAGAAGGCCCTTTATCAAAAAGCCCTTTAGTCAGGAAATCAGAAGGCCCTTTATCAAAAGGCCCTTTAGTCAGGAAATCAGACTGACAGTTTGACAATTAGAAGGCCCATTCTTCAGAAAGTTAATGCCTCTGTTTATGCTGGAGTTAGCATCAGCATAAGTCTTAGACTGCACCTTCTTTAGGTGGCAGCCTCAAGTGGTCATTCTAAGAACTGCAATTTTTTTCTACTTGTTCCTCTCACAGGCAAGAAAACAGCTCTTAAAGTGTTGAAACCCAAAGTACAGAGTAAAAATACAGAGTTTGGAATAGATTACATTATGTAGGACTTTAAATGTCTCTATTTTCCCCCTTCTGACATGTACTGCAATGCGTTCATGGTTTCCAGCTCTCCTTATAAAAGATGACTCGCAGTTTTGCATTTTCATGGATATTTTTAGTCTCTCTGGTTTGCAGATTTGACACAGTGTGCCCTGGCCTCGTGTCTTTCTTCTACAAGCTTTGTCACACGTCTTTAGCTTGTGCTGCACTCACCACTTTTCCTCTTAATGATAAACAAAAACGCCATAAAACTAACCCTCATAAAAAACAGCAGCAACATCAAAATGGGCCCAAACAAGCACTGCCGCACTCTGCCCGGGGTTTGGAATTCTGTCCACATGTTCCCATTTGATCCCTGTTATTGCAGTCGCTGAAACACAAATCCCAGCGACATTCCCACAACCACATGACTGGGACTGCCTCGGGGTCAGATAGAGAGCATGTTTGCCAGTTTGCATGCATGCATTAGTGTATGCCTCTTTGTGTGTGTGCGTGTGTGTGCGTGTGTGAGTAGATCTCCATAAGATCCATTAGCTTTTCACAGCGCACCCTTCTGGTGGAGGGTCAGCCCTGTGGAGGGGTAGCAGTGGGCCCCCTGGATGAAATGGGCCGGCTGGATAAGCTGATTTTTCTCAGCTTGTGATCAATTTGGGCCAATTATTCTGTTGCTTTGGCAAAAGTGGATGGAAATCTTTCAAAGAAGAAGGAGACAAGTGACGATAACAGAAACACTGGCTAAATTCAACTTCAAATTATTTACCCAAATTTCAAGCATCTGTCTAAAAAAAAAAAAAAAAAAAAAAAAATCAGAAAACGTAGATTTCTCATCAGCTTGTTGCTGCTGGTATCAGATTAAACTCAGGTCCGTCCATCTTTAACTTAATAGTGACCAATCGTGTTACCAGCAATAGTTAACTCCTCATTTCAAATTAATCACTCAGTACTTCATCTCTTCCAATGGGATATTTTCCAAGTTTTACCACTCTTATGTTGTGCTCAGGGCTGCATGGTGGCACAACAGGTAGGGCTGTAGCCTCACAGCAAGAAAGTCACCGGTTCAATTCCCAGCTTGGCCGGTGGGCCTTTCTGTGTGGAGTTATCATGTTCTCCCTGTGCATACGTGGATTCTCTCTGGGTCTTCTGGCTTCCTCCCACAGTCTAAAAACATGCTCATCAGGTTAATTGGTCAGTCTAAATTGTCTGTAGGTGTGAGCGTGTGCGTGAATGGTTATTATGAAGGTAAATTTGGTGCAATACAAATTCAAAGTCACAGAGAAAGATGACCACAAATTTGAGTATGTGTAACTATAAATTTGTATCCACAAATGAAAGTGCTTTAGGAGTTGTGTAGTTGAAGAATTTTTTTTTGCCATACCTGAAGATATTTTTTTTCTGCTAATACATTTCAGCAGTTACAGGTCTTCAGATTTCTTCTTTGCAAGTGAACAAATCCACTGTTGCTAGTGCTCAAATTGCAATTTCTGCACACTCTCACTTTTGCACCCCTTTGTCTGAGATCTTTGGTGCAAAAGTAATTTGAGCACTTGCAGGATACGGAGGCGGGGTCTGTTGGAGAATGGCGGCTACTATGACCAATCAGAGCACAGCCCACCTTGGCCAATCAGAGCGGGGCCACTCTGGCAGGTCAGAGCGCTTGCGCGTGGACACGGAGCCAATCTACTGCCAGCATCAGGGGATTTAAAGTGATAATCCAGGATGGGATCTGTTTCATACACTTTATGGATGGAACAAGTTGGGTCCTATCACAAGGTTTAGGGCAGAAATGACCCCTACAGCAGTGTTTTTGTGCAGCAGAAGCCCAGAGCGCTCGCACCAAACACCCCCTCCCTGCTCCTCTGCCGGTTTCCTCTGCACTCAGACGGGGCCATATTTTACTTGACCAAAAACACAAATAAATGAACTCCCACCAAAAAATCTGATATCGGTCTGCATTCACGCTTCATCTAGAGAATTTTCAGTGCGTTACTTTCACACAAAAACACAGCTTAATAAGGCTCTAGTTCTCATTGTGTCGTAAAACGGCACTACCTCTGCTGCAGAGCCACAGCTGGCTACGAGGCGCTCGCCGCTTAGTGCACCAGTCTGCACACGGCGTGCCAGATACAAACAAACGCAGGTAGTCTGCCAGGACGAAGAGACACGATGAGACTATTGGGAACCACCCCATTTTTTTTCACACTTAAAGAAGCTGTGAGGAGGATCTGTTTTAATTGCACTTCCTCGCCACCTTCTGGCCCAGAGTCTCCACACATTGTCATAAATTACTTTTAGCGAGGTGTGTGTTTGTTTTGGAATTAAAGGGAGATCGGATCAAATCAAATTTTCTTTGTTCAAGACAACTTTTTACTGGATACAACGTGCTGAGGTAAGGTATTTATCAAGCATCAAGCAAATGCTCTAGTAGCCAGTTATATGTAGTGCTATCGGCAGCCCGGTGCTCCCACGTATCTATCTAGGTTAACATGACAACAAATGACACTATCAGTTTGTAAGTAGTTTAGTAGCTGACTATATTAATCACAGCTGGCAGCCCGGTGCTCTGAGACATGTCTGCAGGGGCAGACTGGGGTTTAAATTCAGCCCAGGAGCTCAGTGTCAAGAGGCCTTTTATACAACCGCAAGAAGAATGCAAGTGGAACTGTGATTTTAACACAAGTAGTTTAATTAAAGTATAAAAGTACTTTATTACAATTGAAACTTCTGTGTGGTTTTTACATGTGTGACTAAGTAATTATAAAAATCAGCTTTACGTAATTTATATTAGGGGGAGAAAACACATCTATTTCAGAACACAACTGCAGGAGTAGATAGACTTATTGTTTCTGTGTGACTGGCGTTTTAAAATCAACATAAAACATCTTAATCCTATTCCATGCAAAGACCAATTTACAACTCAGTCCTGTGCAGTGCATCTGTACTTGATGCTTCTGGTCTTTTCTCTATCTCCTCCTCCTCCTCCTCCTCCTCCTGTCCCTCCACATCTGTCTCTTCATCCTGACACTGGCGATGACTTGCACTGGCCTTGTCAGCTAATGATAACAATAAAGCAACAATGATAAGCTATGTTTCAAAGAATTCAGTGTTAGAGCACATACATTGAAATATTTATATATAAATATTTTTTTTCTTTTGTAAAATAATTACTCACTTTAATGTACTTCTCTTGAACCGGGAAAAAGAAATGTAGAGAACAGGAAAACATAATGCAAAGCCTGAATTTAAATATACTTTTATCTGTTGAACTTTGAACATAGAGAGACTCTCCTGAAATATGCTTTTTTTTTTTTTTTAAATAATTTCAAATATACTTCTGCAATAAAGAATTTCATATATTTTCTGGTCAACTAGTGTGGATTTTACTTTCAATTGATGAAGCAGATTAGTGATCCACATGGTGGAACATTGATGGCTACTATACCTTTAAATTTCTATTAACACATCCAAGAACATAAGCATGAAACAGGGTTAGAGCAGGAAGTGACATGCAAGAAAGTGGTCACAGGCCAGATGAACCCAGGCCACCTGCTCTGAGGCGAACCTGAAAGAATGTAACTGAGTCCACCAGGCCGTCACGCTCTGGCTCAAGATCTTTCTAACAAGCCCCTGAGCGTCTCTGTGTGAAAAGTCTTCATGTTAATAACCCGGCGTGTTTAACATCTTCATCAGCCTCACCTTTACCACTGCCAGATCTGCTCTCACAAACTCTCCCACTCACTTCTCTTGCTTGATGCTGAAGCACATTTTTGTGTGCCTCAATTTGAGTAAGTGGAACCTTCAATTTGCCTTCCATGAATATTTTTTCCCACCTCACACATCGTTCTCTTTCAGTTTTCTGAGTGTACACAGAAGAAAATCTCAGGTGCGTGGCTCATTAACACATAATTTGCATAGTTAAATGGGGGTGTGGACCTGGAGGGTCTGGTACTCCAACGTGTACCAAGGAAATGTGCTTGGATTCATGCTTCTGGATATTTTTGTGCGTTGAATGATTTCTGGATTTGCGCGTACGCTGTATTTCAGGAGGAAATCCACTCAAGTCTTTGTATACGAGGCCCCAGAGCTTTAAGAAGGTCCACATTGAAGGTGAACTCTCGGTTGAAGCGAAGAGTAATGACCGCTCTAAAGCCAAAACACAAACCTCCGGCCAAGGACCAGGCCTTCCCGGACCTTCCTGGGCGAGGGTATGTGAACCCAGCCAGCCGCTCTGCGTAGGCTGCGGTCAAATCCCCGTCCAGTTTACGGTACACAGTGATGCATTACATTGCCCTGAGTGTGTGTGTGTGTGTGTGTGTGTGTGTGTGTGTGTGTGTGTGTGTGTGCGTGTGTGTGTGTGTGTGTGTGTGTGTGTGTGTGTGGTTGAATTACAGTGCAGTAGTGTAGAGGTTGAGTGTGGGGACTTGGGTGAGGAACTGGAGTGAAAGAAATGGGATGATTCTGACAGTTACGTGTCGCTGCAGCGGAATCAAAATTGATCTGTTTCCAATGAACTGCCTCTGCTCTGAGGATGTGCATTATGTTTCTGGAACTTAGTGCAGGGATTTTCTCAGCAGCCACAAAAGCATGTGAAAGGTCCAACCCCGATGTTTGGAGATAAGGCCTGGCGTGCCGTCACTGCTCCAGTTTATCCCAGTACTGTCTGATGTGGTGGGACCAGTGTATTGTTGCCACACCAAACTGGGAAAATCCATTTCTTTATGCCTCTGGCCGTGTGTGCAGGGTAGTCGTCATGCTGAAACTGAAACCGTTTTAGTGCTTTGGTCAGGTTTGCCTGCATACTTTTGGTGGGATGGTTTATGTTGGCTCCTGAGGATGTAACCAAACTGAACATAGATGAGTGGTGCTGAAAAGACGCCTGGTGTAAAGCGGTTAGCTCAGAAATGTCCTCTGTTTTCTTTTCTCTGAGGCTGTTTGTTGATCTGTTTCTTTGGTTTCCAGTGATGGAGGTGCACCATCCATAGATCCACGAATCATGCCTCTTGTGGCCAAGGCAAGGAAGTGGAGAGAAACCTGTGGAACCTGAGGATAGGACGGTACCTTGATGCTTCATTGCCTCATTAAAACTGCATTTTAGGTGTTGAGCTCAAAAAATGAACCCAATGGACAAAGGCTGAAGTTCTCCAAGCAACCTGCAGCGCTCTGAAGCATCATCTCATACGTTCTCATTTCCCCATGCTATCTGCTATCCCACTCTGTGGATAAAATACATCAAAAAGCCCCAAAGTAATGGCGTTAAAAACATATTTACAGCGTGGTTCAAAAAACAGCTTAGGTCTAAAATGCTGATTTCACTATCGGCACACACTGTACGGGAAGTGAATTTTTTTCTTTCTCTGCGGTTTAGAAGTTATTAGGATCATTTCATTGTCCAATCAGAGACACAGCTCAGCTTATGTGACTGCCAGGGACCCTGTAGCTGTTAGAAAGGAAACTCACAGTTAGCGTCTTATCAAATGTGGCTGCGTCCATGGATTGGCTTCATTTCACGACATCAGGAACAGAAGGGTGACGTTGCAGAGGCTACGACTATGTTTCATACAGTCTATGCTTTTAACTTGGAGGGAGTCTTTAGCTTTTTAACCCTTTCTTTGGCTGTTCTCCTGACTTCTGATTTCTCTTGATTATCCCCTTTTTAAGTATGGTCCCATGATCTCTGATGTTGTTTTGAAGTCAAATCAAGTCCTTTACTTGTGCCTTGTATTGAAACCCCCACAAACATCCACCCCTCACCCAGTAGTTGGTTTGATCCAAAGATGCTTGAGACCCCTCACTCACACAGACAGCAGGTGGCTATGTGACTCTTGTTACTGAAGAGGTTATCAGAGCATCAGCAACCTTAAAAAAAACTATTTTCCATGTGTCATGAGTTAAACACCTGCATTGGTCAAAGAGTGTATTAATCCTGGGGCTTAGCCCTGACTTCTCATATCATCCTTGTAGCATCCTCAAATATTCATCAGGAGGGTTTGGAGCTGTGTGAATCTTAACAGTGAGGAGGCTGACTGTTAGGATCACTATACTACAGGAAAAAGTTAAGGCTGGCACACATAAAGGCAGGTACACACCGCAGGATAATGAGGCTGATCTTTGTCACAATCTCCTCCTTATGATCAAAGCCAGCAAAGGCCTGATTGTCTGATGTCTGAAAATGACATGGTGTGGGATTTTCCTGTGGCGTGGGGTGTGTTCAGAGGGATTTTGTTCGATCAGAGCTGCTCGGAAGCCCTCTGAGAGATTGTAGATAATAAACATGTTTAATATTTGTGACTAGAAATCCTGTAGAGTGTGGGGCGCTCTGAGAGGAGCCGAGCACACACAGTGTGGGATGTCACGTGTCCCAGAGCAAAGCTAATCATGACAAGAGCTGACTCAGACTGACCGAAGAGGAAGAAATCTATCTGTAATACTTCAGACAGCTTTACTCACTTCCAGCTCGCACTGTTATTCATGCAGCCCAAATCACCGCTGTCTCCACAACTTTTTCCACATTTTTCTTTTTGTGTGAGTGTGTTTTGTATTTTTTTTTTTTATTTAAGAAGCCGACAACAACCATTACTGCTTCTTCGTCTGTCATGTTTGTTTACACTGAACTCACGTTTTACTACCCAATATCGAGCATAAAGAAGCTGAAGCTCTAGCAGGTAATCAGTTAGAGTGTGGTTTGCTCTGGAGTGCATACTACACACCTTAAGATCAGAAAAGAGACCTGTGCGACCTGTCTTTTGTTGTGTGTGCTCTCTAAACGTGTGAAGGTTTGAAGGACCCTGTGATGTGTGCCAGCCTTCAGCCAGATAGTCAGTTCCAGCTGATCATTTCTGGTGGAGATGCAGAGGAGAATTAAATCTAAAATTTAAACTTTTGCTCGTGAAGTACACCACATTTACTTTAAAATGAATCAAAAATAATTTGTGGTATAAGATCAGTAGTTATGTGAAACATTACTTCCATCTGAATATTGCAAAAAAGACACACAAATACTGAAAATAATAATAACTAGATAAAAATAAGCATTAAAATAAAAACTAAACCATAAAACCTACCTTGAAAGTAGGGATGTGAGCGACTAGTCGTTTAATCGATTAACCGCCTACTCATTTATTAAACGTTTAGTATTTTACTAGTCGGTTAATCGCTGCACGCTTCTGCCTCGGCTGCTTTGTATACAGGGGGAGCAGACAGGGAGAGAACTGCTCCTTCTCTCCTCCCCCCATGCTCCCCCCACACGTCACGTAGGGGGCAGGGCATCAAAGTTTGGGGAAGAAAGTTTGGAAAGGTGAAGTGGGGCTACCGCGCAAGAAAATCAGCACAGTTTGTCTGTATTACGACGCAGCAGATGACAACAAGGTGGCCTGTCGGCTGTGTAAGCAGACACTCACTTATAACCACTCTACCGGAGCGATGAGAAACCACATCCATAGTAGACACCTCGATGTTGACCTGCAGGGCGAATATGGTGAGACCGGGCTCGGTCACACGAAAACACCGCTAAATAAGGCTCTAGTTCTCATCGTGTCTCTTCGTCCTGGCAGACTACCTGCGTTTGTTTATATCTGGCACGCCGCGCGCGCGGACTGATACACTAAGCGGCGAGCGCCTCGTAGCTAGCTGTGGCTATATGGCTATCTGCAGAGGTAGCAGAAACCAGCAGAGGAGCAGGGAGGGGGTGTTTGGTGCGTGCACTCTGGGCTTCTGCTGAACAAAAACACTGCTGTAGGGGTCATTTCTGCCCTAAACCTTGTGATAGGACCCAACTTGTTTCATCCCGGAGGATCACTTTAAGTGCCAGGGTTTTCAGGGAAATTCTATTCTAGGCTACTATGTTGTATGTTTGGAATTGTCATGCTGCTGCATCCAAGTTTCATACTGAAACAGAATTCATAATAAATGCCATGCATTGCATTGGCAAACGCATCAGAAATGGATTTCTCTTTAATTTGTTCAACTTTATTCTGTCAGTTGTTGTTACATCAATAAAATTTAAATTAACAGTTTGTCCTTAAATAGCTCCTAAATACACATTTGCATTTAAAACTTTTAACTTAATATGTGTATTAAATTGCAAGTTTTTCTTTTTTATAGACTAGTCGACTAGTCGCAAATAAAATTTGAGACTAGTCGGCTAGGAAATTAGTCGAAATTCCCATCCCTACTTGAAAGAAATAAAAGTGAAATTGAGAAAAAAAAAAGAATAAAAAATAAAAACTGAAGAAAACTGTGTACCTATAATAACCATGGATTCAGGTGTGAGTATGATGAGATGCTGTGAGTGTGTATAAATTGACCTCTCGACAAAGTTTGCCTCAAAATGTTGATCCTCTGATCACAACTGTTGAAGTTTGTCAAGTTCAAAGGTAGGTTGGGTTTTGGTCCCAGGGAGACGCCAAATTTCTGTTTTGGGTCTTGAGCAAGAAAAATTTTGGACCCCCTGCTCTAAAAGACCATAAAGTGTCTCTACAGTGGCCCAGGATCCACAGAGCGCCACCATCAGTCACTACGTCAGCGAGCCCTCACTGAACCTGTGATTCTAGTTCTTCTTGGCGTGCCTCACACCTACAGTAAGAAGTCATCATGCTCAACTACGCTGACATGACTGGACCGACCACTGAGCTCACACACAGGCACACCCACACACACTTCATCCAGCAGTATTACAAAATACAAAGTCTTTAACAAAAGGCATACAGCGCTCTTTGTGAGACTCACGCTCCTCCAGGCTGTGGTAATAATTTTGGTGAATAACGGCTTTTTATGGAGATTTAATGATGTGTTCACTCTGAGCAGCTCTCTGAGACAGACACCGAACAGAGAGCTGGCACAGCGGCCGGCCTTTAGCTCGGTGACTCACACCTGCGCCCGCACAGTCACAGCAGCGCTGACCCCAGCCTGACAGTCTGTCGTTATACAAGTGGGAAAAGTCCTGTCTCCCACACTGTTAACATGGTCCAGCCTTTACTTTCACACCCTCTTCGTGTGTTTGTTACAAGAACATGCATGTAAAAGGCTCCCAGGGCGTATAAAAGGGGAACTGGAGCCAGAGGGGAGCGCTACGGGTACTGTGACAAACTCATTAGGCTGTAACATGAAAAATCAGGAGTGCACTCAGAGCAGAGGACACCAGTTAAATGTTGGTTACAGAGATGACATCTGGCGCCATCCTGGAAATGCTACAGAAGCAACTGGCTGTAGTTAGTCATAAGGTCAACGTCAGGTTTGGGGTCGTCTACGACAAAAATGAAAACTGAACATAGTCAAGCAATTGGAGGTTGGTGATACTGAGTAAATACAGGGCCAGTATCGCCAATACCAATATGTTTTAATATTCAAGGTTGATGTATCATCAAACTGCTGACTTTTAGGTGTTTTTTGATTTTTCTTTTGATTATGCTGTTATCGATATGTGGATCAATCCGCCCACCTCTACAAGAGATCTAGAGACATTGTTTTTCCAACCCTGAAAACAGAGGATGTTATAAGTAAGATGTCTTCATAGAGGATCATCCACTGTCTGGACCTGATGTCCATTTCTGTAAACGTCCCTCTCCATCCATCCCCAAATGTTGTCAGAGTGATTTAGATCAGGGGAACATCAGGATGGTCCAAAGAGTGAGCTGATTCCTCTGAAGAAGTCCTTTGTCAGGCGCCCATTGTGACCTGCAGCGTTGTCCTGTTGAAAAACCCAGTCATTCCCACACAGACCAGGGCCCTCAGTCATGAAGGAGGCCCCCTGCAACATCTCCACAGAGCCAGCCGCTGTTTGACGCCCCTGACCAACCTGAAGCTCCATTGGTCCATTGAAGGAAAAAGCTCCAGATCATGATGGACCCCCTCCACTGTGCCGCCGTGAAAACATCTCCAGTGGGATCTCCTGGTCATGTCAGTAACGTTGAAGCCATCAGGACATCAAGGTTCAGTTTTTTCTCCCTAGAGAATCAAACTTTCTTCACCTTTCAGTGTCCCATGTTTGATGCTCTCTGAAAAAGTCCAAATGGAGAGTTTGTGGCGTTGAAGGAGACGAGGTCTTTGAAGACGTGTTTTCTTCTTGAAGCTCTTCTCTCTCAGATGGCGTCTGATGGTTATTGGGCAGTCAGCTCCAGTAACAGCCTTTATTTTGGTTCAGGATCGTCCCGTGTCTTTACAGACAGCCAATCAGATCCTCTGGCTCAGCTCTGGTGAAATGTTTTGGGTCTACCTCTGGACTTTTTGTTCCCTGACCCTCAGGATCTTTGAAGAAATTCAAATCCAAAATGTCTGTCTGACTGCGTCCAACCTCAGCAGTGATGGCGTGTTGTGAGAGGCCTTGCTGATGCAGCTCAACAATTTGACCACGTTCACAGAGAGAAAGCTTTTTTAGTCTTTGTCATCAGGAGGTCATGACAGAGAGAAAACCTGACAGAGAGTCACAAGAATTCATATTTTAGAGCAGATTTTCTCTTTTAAAGGCTGAGCTCTTAAACCATTAATCAGATGATGAACAGACTGTTTCGCCTTTAACTCTTTTTTACAATAAACTGCTAACTCTTTTTTTTATTATCTTTAATCATTTTGAAACTCTTAGAGCTTTTTTAAAGATCCAACAGAGCAAAATGTAATTTTGTGCATTTTTTTAACTGGTCTTCAGATTTTGACTCGGTGTATATCATATACTTAAAAAGATGTATTGTCTTTTTCTGTTAAATAAAAGCAGCTAAGTTTTTCCTCCCTGCTCAGAGAGTCGACCATCCCAGGGGGTTCAGCAGCCTCAGCGTGTTTACTTTAAGGTGCCTGGGAAAAGACCCAGGGTTCATGTCCAGTTCATACGCCCCTCGTAAGATGCTGCAAGGGGGCCCTTAAGGTATTTATAACATGCTGCCACAGAGCCCCCCAACTGCTAAAACAAATCATTAGCATCCTGCAAAAATCTTATATGACTCTGAAGAGGCAATTTTTGAGGAAATGAGAAAACCTGGCTCATTTTCTCATTGATGCCGCTGCATTTTTGGCATTTCAGGAGGTGCTGTCAAAGGTCGGGGCTTGGCACTGAGTCAGGGGCTTATGAGAGCTGAGTTCTACATTTGTACCTTTATTTAGAGTTTAATCTGACAGATTTTCCCTTGGGTTAAATTATTTCATTTTGAAAAGGCCTTTTAGCTGCCGTTAATTCACGAAAAACTGACCAAAGGACAGAATCAAGTCGTCAGTGTATTGGTTTAGCGATACTACGACCAGATGACAGAAACGTCAGATTCTGTGTGGAAGGGTAGAAACATCTTTGAAGATTTGAAATCCTTCAATCCCTTATATTTTTATCCAAAGTAGTGCAAAGACAGTGTATCAGATGTCAAAACAGAGAAATGTTGCTCTTTTATAGAAAATTTTAAACTTGACAGAAAAGACTGGAAGGTTGTTGAGGAAGGTACTTCTCATGATGGGATTAATGATCGACAGGTTGGTATCGAGACACTGAAGAGAGGCTGAGTCTCCCAGGAGTACTGAGCTGACATATCCAGATGCTGTTCCTCAGATAGACACAGAATTTGGGGATCTAGATTGTGACATTAAACATAGAGTCCCAGCCTTCTCAGGAATCGGGGTCAAAAACTTCATTGCCGTCTGTTTTGAACCCATGACTTTCCAAGTTACCGCACAGCTTCCAAACTTTGTGTGCAGCAGGGTGATTGTAGGGTTTTGGTGTCACTTTGGGTGACAGGAGGTTCTTTGTGCTGTGCTGAGGGTCTGCCTGGGAAATGGTGGTTTAAGGGGCACTCAGGGACTCATAAGACGGTCCTTGATGGGCTCGTGGGGAGTTCAGTGCGTGGTGGAGAGGGTTTGTAATGTAGTGATGAGGGTTCATAAGGCTGGTGTTACAGGCACATGGAGGTCAGGAACTCTGCAGGGTTTGAACTCACAGTCTCAGAGTTAAAGTGGGTATTTTCTTCCTCCTCCAGTTGGATTTGTGGAGTAAAAATGACCTGTTAGGGTGTTCTTGGAACAAAAAAAGTCAATCTATTGATCCAGATGCCTTTACGCTCATTATTACCTCTTGTCATCCCCTGTTCCCAGACACTCTCCTCTGGTCTCCTCCTGATGGGAAGCTGAGGGTCAATGTGTTTAACACACCCACAAATATGAGGTCTGTCTCTCTATAAAAGAGGCCCCCTGTTTCTATTCAGACCCAACATGCTTGTTAAAGTCCTCCCAGAACGTTTCATCCTTTTTACCGGCACTCCTCACCTCCTTCTCCTCTTCTTTTCTCTTATTCTGCCTTCATAGCACCATATTTTCTTCTCTATCCCATTCCGACTTCCACTTCTCATCGGCTGCCCTTTTCACCTCACCAGTCCCAGAGTTGAAGAGTGCACGGGGAAAATGCCTCTGACGTTCCTTTTGTCTTGCACTTTCCTTTTCTCATTTCCTTCCACATTTTTTCCTCCCATCATGGCCTGCTTCGCAATTTCTCTTCGTTGTGACTTCTCCTTAAAAGCCCGGGGTGAAGAGTGCAGAGGAAAGTGTTTTTGTGCTGTGGGAGTCTTGGTCATTACCAGGAGATGGACAATCAGGAGGAGAGGGATGAGATTAAACCTCAGAGTGTGCTGGGGACTCAGTGAAATCTGGGCATTTCAGAATCTTTAAACCCAGATGACAAACGCCTTTCTACGTCTTTCCCAAACAGAACAACGGGCACTGAATGAGCCGCAACACCGGTGCTCTGAAGATCCACCAGGAGGAGATGGATCCAGGATGGGAAAAACTCTCTCTGGTCATGAAACACTTCTAATCCTCTTCAAGTCTGAATTTAGAGCTGGTTAATTTTGGCTTTCCTAATCCTGTCATTGAAGATAAAAGGAGAAGAATTGGCAGTGTCCTCATGGAGAACCTGGGAGGGCACTCTGAGAGCGCAGACCTCCGCCAACGGCAACAGTTCGTGAGATGAATCTGCTTTTATGGCTTGTTCGTGATTCGGGTCTGAATCGGTTCCAGAATTTAATGGGTTCTTCCTTGGCCCACTCTGCACCCTCCCACCAAACATCATGGAAACCAGGCCAGTAGTCTTTCCATACTTCTCAGAGTGGACTTCGGGAAATGCAATTAAAAGTGGCGAATAAAGGAATCCTGTGACGGAGTCTCCCTGACCCCACAGGCCGGGAAAGCTTTCCACTCTCCTCTCTGTGACGGGTCAGAGTTTTCCTCCTGTCCCTCTGTGATTCCTCTCCTTTCTTTGGATTAAATCTCCTCTCCTTCCTTCTCTGCTCTTCTTCCCTGATGGCTAAAGCAGGCCTCGTGAAACGTCTCCTCTCACACACAGACACACACATACACACACACAGAAAGAGGACTCTGAGGGGCGATCACGGTTCAGAGGCCAAACAAATGTTCTGTCAGATTTACAGGCCGAGCGAGGTTGGTGGTGCTTCCACACTCACACACTCACACACACACACACACACACACACACACTCCAAATCCTGCAGACAAATTTGCACAAACAAATTATGTCATGAAATACACCCACAGGAGGATTCCTCCCTCCCCCCGTGTGACCTCAGCACGCTCTAACCCCAATCATCACCTTCACGTTCACTGCCCTGTGGCCGACCTTTACCCTCACCCCAACATGACCCCAACCTTAACTCTTTCCTGGACCAGTTCTCAAAACAAACTCTCCACTTTCTGCTCCCGCGGGGTCACTGCTGAGAAGTGAAAGTCATTCTGGGTCAAGGAGATTTTCAAGAATCTTTGAGGTTTCAAGGATAGAAGCACCCCTGATAAAACGTCAATGACGAAGCAAGACTGGAGAAGGTTTAAGGGGAGGGGTGGGAAGAGTTTGACCCTCTGAAACAAAGAATGAATGAAACTATCAGGACACTGAACTCATGGAAAAAAAATGTTTTGTTATTGGTACAGACAAAATAAAGGAGTACAGGATAATATAGTGACATTCAAAGGACAGTCAAAGTGCTGAGTCATGTTGTCTACAGTGAACTCTGGGAGGGCGTTCTGATGTAAACTATGCCTAAAGTTTCAATGACAGTTATTGTAAAGTGAAAGTTACATCTTAGTATGTGTTGTAGATTGATCACAAGAGACTGGACAATATTCACATTTTCTCTTTCACTGTTTGTGCTGTAATTTGTTGACTGACCCCATCAATGGTATGGACAGGAGAAAAAGGCGCTGCATAGCACAAACAAGAAAAAGAAAAAACAGAAGTAGAAATGTGAACATAGATCAGCCTCTTTAGTGAAAACTGTTCATGCAGTGCTGTGTGAATTACAGAGCAGTGCAGTCTTCCTACACCTCCTTATGTTCCTGTATGCTGGGCCACAAATTCTCATCCACAGCACAACAAAGATCTTCTTTGTCCACAAAAAGTCTGAATGATTGAGGACACAGTTGTTCTTTCAGCTTTTGGCTGCATCATTCAACCAACCTGGGTCATTGTAAGCTAGTGATTTAGAACATGATCCACAGGTGTGATCGATCTTTACTGTCCTTTTACAGGAAACTTGTCGCCACTGTCTGTACAGAGGAAAGTACACAGACACTCTTACCAATTGATGGTTCATGAGATGAACCTTTTAGTTGTTTTAGAAAACTGGTTGATCATTTGTTGATCTGATGCTTCACACATGTCCATTTGTTAGAGAAAGTCAAGAGTGTCCAGGGGAAAATTTACCAATCCAGAAAGATTTAGAAAAACAGTCTACTGGAATTGTGTGGAAAGATGACATTTTCTGACAACATGTTCAACCTTTTTGCATGTTAAGACTTATCAATCAATCAATCAATCTTTATTTATATAGCGCCAAATCATAACAAATATTATTTCAAGACACTTTACAAAAACATTCACAGGTCTAGACCCGTAAATGTTAATACAATTTTATTAGCAGAAACCCAACATCAAGACAAGATAAGGAGTCTTATCTTATTTTAATCCACCATGAGTACAGGACTTTGCAGCATTTAGCAAGTTACCATGGCAAGGAAAATTTGATGGAACTTATGTGATGAACCAATGACTAAATGTTGTGGGGGGAGACTGTTCAACTGAGACTGTTCAACAGAGACCCATGATAATCCATTTTGAACAATGTGACATGAGCAGCTGATAATGTAGGAAACAGCAGAGAATTGTACAGAATCATGTGCCTGGATGTCCCGAAGTGTTTGTAACTTATTCTAAGAGATGAGAAACTGCTTTTTTGATGAGCACAGGAGACACAATAATGGAGACAGAACAAGTAGCTTAGAGAATTTAAATTCTGATCTGAGAAATAAACCGAAGCAACTGTAAACAACAGAGGGGGGTGGGGTGGGATGTTGTTTAGAGGTTAGTTTAACAAAGCTTAGTTTAGAGTCAGATATAAACTACACACCTGTCCTTGTAAGTCTTCATTTGATTAAATAAATAGCCTTACACACATATACATATCTGATTTCTTGAGCTTATCTTGAGTTTAGAAACAGGTAAAACCATGTCAAAAATAACAAAAACAAAAAAAAAGGTATTTCCATTTTAATGAGCTGTTTTTGATGCATTTTCTGTCTGTAGTCTCAGTAACTTACAGTGTGCTGTAAAGTGGAGAAATAGGAACTCAAGAAGAAACAACAACAACACAACCTAACATCAACTGAAGTTATTTTAGTTGGCACACTGCTCATGTCTCTCTGTCATACATGATTTCCAGTTTAGCATGAAAATATTTGAAGATGTGACAGGGCTGTAGTGGAGGCTAAAGTTAAACGGACAATTTACCCACCGCTGAAACTTCAGAAATACTTCAATCTCATGCACCTCATGATATTGCGTATATATACATATTTAAGCATGGGGAAATTATGAAGAAACATCACATTTTTAATATCTGCAGATTGTTTTCCCACAGATTTGACTACTGGGACAATTGATTACAAAATCGACTTACCCGAGATGTACACAAGAGCATCTTCTTTAAGACCACTAAAGTGTTCAGAAAGGTAGCTGTGGTCATGGACCAGGGCAAGAATGTCATCCAATGGAGATGGAAGGTCTTCTCCTGCTGCAGAAGACATGTCAGCAGCTGACAGGCTTGTCTCCATGGTTACCGTCAGGGACTCGGTGCCATCCTATAGTGTAACACTTCCCCTCAGGTTTGTAACTCCACACAAGATAATCAGCTTATATATATATATGTGTGTGTGTGTGTGTGTGTGTGTGTGTGTGTGTGTGTGTGTGTGTGTGTGTGTGTCAGATGCAGAGACTCAGAGAGAGAGAGAGAGACCGTTTACTTGAAATCACAAAGTTTTGCAGGTTGGTGCATGCGTACTAAGGTCTCACGCTGATTAACGTGGGCATCGATGAGGCACAGCGCTTCTCTGCCTCCGCAGGTTGTAATACTGCACCCTCTTTGAGGTCTCACGATAGTTTGTTAGTACAGACGTTTGATAGCGTATACTGGAGGTGCCTGGCTTGTGTTCTTGTGTTGTTGAGATACGGTTTATTTTTGTTCATATTTTGCTCTTTCTCCTTTGATGTAAATCCTGTAGAAATGCAGGTGAACGTATGTTTCGGGTTTTGATTGGCATTTCGTCGTTAACTCCGGGACTTCAGTCTGTCTCCGAACCGTAGATGGGAAAGCTGATTAACATTTATTTACTTGGCTCGTTGCTGGTAACCGGTGTCTAGGAGTCCAGGCCAAAGTGAGGGAAGAGACTAAAGAGGAGGAAAAAAAGGTGCACCTTGTGCACAACCGCACATTTATTGAGGAAACAAAGAGCAAAATAATGTACTGAAATTTCAACTTTAGCTGGCTGCCTGCCTTTCTCGTCATGGACCTTACCGCACGTTACTGTATAACACGTACCACTTTATGAACTTGATGCAGATCAAATAGAGCATCTCATGAACTCAATGCAGAAAGGACAGAGTATCTTACAGGACAAAGCATCTTATGAACTTGATGCAGATGATAAACAAGACAACAGAACTTATTTTATGGATCTGAGGGATGTACTGAAACTGGTAGAGTTACACCTTGGAGAATTGACTAAAAATAAGATAAATCCTTATTTATTTAGATCAGCAGTCTCAATCTGATAATGTAATTAACAATTTGTTCTAGGTAATGTAGACTACTAATGGTGTCAGTCATCACTGATCATCACTGATAGGCCTTTTACACTGACAGGGAACCAAAACTGTGCCAGTTCAAGAATGCAAATTTAAAGTTATCCTGAATGACGCAGGATAACTTCCACCCACTTTGGTTCCACCTAAAACTGGTGTGGGCACTGACTGGTTTGCCAGAGGGCTCTGACTCCAGAACAGAGCTGGAGCTAGAACCAGAACGGTTCTGGTTCCTTTCAGTGTGAAAGCCCTAACAGTGAACATTCACTATTTAAGAAGACCTCTTTGTTCGGTAAAGGGGTTTGCCATCCTCCATCTTCAAAGTGAGTAAGAAGTCCCTGGTGCTTGTCCAATTCCTAGAACCAAGGAGGGCTTTGAACCCTTTGGCTCTGGGATTGCAACTATTGAGGATGTCAGACAGCCTATCTTATCTATAAACAAAGATTCTAATTAACTGATAGCACTGAAATCATAACTTTGTCCCAACATTTATCATCCACAACAGCTGAACAACAGATCAACCACAAAGGGAGGGTGGATGTTGTAGTGTTAGATCAATGATGTAGATCCTCAACTGCATTACCTCAGTTCAGTTTTATTTAGCCATCTCAACAGTATAAAAGGTGCCATTTTAAAATGTTCAAGCATCCAGGATTATAGCCACATTAATCATGTTTTTCAGAAACCAACTCATTTGTGAAACCGTCAAAATTTCAAGGAAATAAGAGTATAAACATCTGAGCGGATCACTGACCGTACCTTAGGTTCTACAGATACTGTCAGACAGCTCGCCCTTTCCAAGATGGCTGACCTCTGCGGACATTGTGGAGTCTGCAGAAAGGCATCTAGTGTTTTTATATATATCTATGGTAACAACTACCTCCTTCTGCCCCCAGGACTAAGCTCCATACCATGGGAGATCAGGCCTTCAGCTTTACTTACAGTTTGAAGCATTGTCATGTAGAAAGGCCACCCTGCCACGTATGTTGTTATAAAATGCTCATGCATTGTTGTCTGAACAGTGTTACACGTCATGTGGGATGCTTAAGCTGTTTAAATCAAAGAATACACTTTTTTCAATGTTCATTTGAGCCATGGATTCAGCCGCAGTATCACAGAACCACTAGTCAACTGGATTAACTTGGAGCTAACAGGATTAGAATTAGAAGGCTTGGACTGACTGAACTCAACTCAACAAGACTGTATGGGACGGGATTGAACAGAACTGGACTGGATTTGTTTCAAGCGGAATTAGTGGGATTGAAATTAGCTGGATTGGACTGGACTCAAATGGACTATACTGGATTGGACTGGACTAGTTTAGACTGAAATGGATTAGACCAAACTTGACTGAATGTACTGGACTAGATTGACTGGATTTGATAAGAATGTATTGGACTGGACTGAACTGGTTTACACTGGATTGGACTGGACTAGATTAGACTGGAATGAATAAATTGCGCTGTATTGGATTTGATTGGACTGAATTGGATTTGATATATTTCGACTGTACTAGGCTGGATTATTTTGGACTGGACAGGTTTGGCTAATTTGTATAAACTGGACCAGGTTGAATTGGATTGGAAACAAATTATTTTATTAGATTGGAATGGACTGGATTAGATTGGATTGGTGTGTTTGTTGTCTGGTAGCTGTTACAGCTTGGTTTACATAAATTGTGTGTGTCTGTGTGTGTGTAAGAATGTGTGTGTGTGTGTGTGTGTGTGTGTGTGTGTGTGTGTGTGTGTGTGTGTGTGTGTGTGTGTGTGTGTGTGTAGTACTCCAGCTGGTATTGTTTAGCACAAGACGGGGCAGTGGACCCTGAAACTGATCTTTCAACACCTTTACAACCTTCTCTCTCTCCCTCAAACACACACACACACACACACACACACACACACACACACACACACAAGCTCATGAAGTCACAAATGAGCTCTCAGCACCTTGGCTACAAGGCATTCCTGTGACATGTACACGCTGAGGGCAGGGGTCACCCTCGGTGCTGCCTGATGCAGTTTGAGGAGTTTGTCTTGTGTATTGATCCCTCTCACCAGTCCGTGTTGGATCTGAAACACTTTCTTGAAGGATTTCTTCTGAAAGGAGAAGGAGAAAGAGAGAGGGGGTTAACAGAAACATGGGCGTAGAGCGGGCTAAGTCACAATGTGCTGTTTTTGATTGATGGATGATTTCCAGTTGGGATGGTTCTGACAGAGCTGTAATCACATACAGAGCGGTGAGAGAGGGGTCATGTCAGCTGTCGTTACAGAGTCAGTGAGGCTCAGGTCTCATGCTGTTCATGCAAAGGTTTCTGGGAGCTCCTGCTAATGGGGGACTTTTTTCACCCCCTCTCTTTGGCACATTTGAACCCATAGCATCAGAGAGGCAAGAAGGGCCCAAAGAGGGAACTCTTTTCCATAGACGTCAGAGAGAAAACACACACATTTTATGTACACACACTCTGAAAGTCATGGGGAGGTGGTGGTGGTGTTGGGGGGGGCATGTCTGTGGTTAGCGCTGAGGAATTACCACGGGCTTATTCCGTCATTCGCCGAAGCTCGGGGGGTAAGGAGGAATCGTTCCACCGAAAGACCAGAAACCACAAGAAAGCCATGCTGCTGGGAGAGTGAGAGGGGAGGGATGGAGTGGAAAAGAGGAGAGGAGGAGAGTCAGCGAGGGGCCGACAAATGACAAAAACACAACCAGGATCTGACCCTCAAGGACAGACTCATGGACAGACGCACGGATGGATGGTAAGGAAGGACAGATGCAAGCAATGACAAGTGAGAGGGTGACAACACGACCTCCAGTGGCTGACGGAGGTACAGATACACAGGGAAACAAAGAGAGCCACCTCTTCTCTTCAAAAGCGTGTCAGAAAACTGAAAACAGGTGAAAGTTCAACTTGCAGAGAGACGTTTGTGTAAAAGTTCAACTGGCACAACGAAGAAGGATGATGAGTTAGAAGAAAGGGAAGAAATGACCCTCCTGACAGGACCAGCTCTGAGCAAATGTCCAGGTGTGGACAGATGAATGAGCCTTTAATGGGAAGGCAGGAGTGAGGTGGAGGAACTGACTGGACGTGTTCCCCCCACCTCTACCTGTGAAGATCCTCAGCTCAGACTGAAAGAGGGATGAGGCGCGCTGATTAAAGGAGCAGGAGTGTGCTGATCATAAAGCATGGGTCTGTTCCTCCTGACTCTAATACCTCCTAATAAGCTCTGTGACATCTATCAGTGTGTACATCTGTCTGTGAGGAACAAAGCCCTCATCCTGTGTGGAGTCTGCCACGTCTTTCAACATCTTCCTATTGAGACACCTGGGGACGACAATAACAGGCGGACCACCTGCAGGAAGATATTTAAAGACGGACTGCAGCTAATGAGGGCAAACAGGGTGATGACAGGTGTGCTGACAGGGAGGTATCTGTGGACCAAAAAGTGGTTTAGCAGCGTTTGTTTCACTCTTCAAGAGAAAAAGTGCCAGTTAGGACACTATCAGTGTCTCTCCTCTGACCTGATGCTTTGACATCTTACCTCTGACGGATTGTTTGAAGCCTCTCCTCTGACGTCCCTCCTCTGTTTTTTGACGTCTCTCCTCTGACATGGTTCTTTGACGTCTCTTCTTTGACCTGATGCTTTGTCGTGATGCTTTAACATCTGTCCTCTGACATACCTCCTCTGACGTGGTTCTTTGTAAATCTGCAGAACTAGTTTTACTGTTTTTTTTCTGTAGTTCTTATACATTTTAAAACCTTTGGCTCAGTTTTCTTACAACTGTTTGATTGCTCTGTCCTGATTTGGACTGAAGGACGTGAAGTCCAGCTTAACCCTCATTCCAATGAGCAGACTGGCTTAAATAAGTCTACCTGACAAACTGATGGTCTAGAGGAAGAGATTGGACTAGATTGGAGTGGTTTTGACTGGACCTATGAAGATCAGATTGATTACATTGGACTGGGTTAACTTGCAGTTAACAGGATTAGAAAAGAAATGCTTGAATTGACTGGACTCAACTAGACTGGATTGAACAGAACTGCACTGGATTTGATTAGACTGGATTGAACTAGACTGTACTGAAATAAATTGGACTGGATTAAAACAGACTGGATTGGAGTGTACTGGTTTGGACTGAATTAGACTGGATTACACTTGAATAAATACGATTGCACTGGATTGAACAGAAGTAGATTTAAATGGACTGGATGGGACTTGATAGATCTGACCTGTACTAGACTGAATTATTTTGGCCTGAACGGGTTGGTTTATTTGAATAGACTGGATCAGGTTGAACTGGATTGGACTGGGCTAAATTAGATTGGACTGGCCTGGGTTAAACATGGTTGGCTAGAATAACATAAACTCTGGTTTAGTTCATGAACCTCCTTCCTGTTTGGAAAGGTCAAAGCTCTGAATTGGGTCAGTAAACCTCCTAGCTGTTAGGAGAGGTCTAAACATTGAATTAGTTCAGTAAACCTCCTTCATGTTGTTAAAGGTTAAAGATCTAAATTGGGTCAGTAAACCTACTTCCTGTTTGGAAAGGTCAAGGCTCTGGGTTGGGTTAGTAAACCTACTTCCTGTTTAAAAAGGTCAAAGCTCTGGATTGAGTCAGTAAACCTACTTCCTGTTTGGAAAGGTCAAAGCTCTGGGTTGGGTTAGTAAACATACTTCCTGTTTAAAAAGGTCAAAGCTCTGGATTGAGTCAGTAAACCTACTTCCTGTGTGAAAAGGTCAAAGCTCTGGATTGGGTCAGTAAACCTACTTCCTGTTGGTAGAGGTCTAAACTTTGGATTGGGTTATTATACCTCCTTCCTGTCTGAAAAGGTCAAAGCTCTGGATTGGGTTAGTAAACCTCCCTTCTGTCTGAAAAGGTCAAAGCTCTGGATTGGGTCAGTAAAACTTCTTACTGTTTGGAAAGGTCAAAGCTCTGGATTGAGTCAGTAAACCTCCTTACTGTTTGGAAAGGTCAAAGCTCTGGATTGGGTAAGTAAACCTCCTTACTGTTTGGAAAGGTCGAAGCTCTGGATTGGGTCAGTTAACCTCCTCCCTGTTGGGAAAGGTCAAAGCTCTGGATTGGGTCAGTAAACCTCCCTACTGTTTGGAAAGGTCAAAGCTCTGGATTGGGTAAGTAAACCTCCTTACTGTTTGGAAAGGTCAAAGCTCTGGATTGAGTCAGTAAACCTCCTTACTGTTTGGAAAGGTCTAAGCTCTGGATTGGGTCAGTAACCATACTTCCTGTTGGGAGAGGTCTAAACGTTGGATTAGTACAGTAAACCACCTTCTTGTTGTAAAAGCTTAAATATCTAGATTGGGTCAGTAAACCTATTTCCTGTTTGAAAAGGTCTAAGCTTTGGATTAGTTCAGTAAACCTCTTTTCTGTTGGGAAAGGTCTGGATTTGGAGGACAGTGAAGCTTTAATGTTTCTAAAATGTTATTTGACATCAGGAAGCTTGATATTGCAGACTCTTGAGCAATTCTTTCAAACCCCATGATGTCATTGATTCAGCATCCTTGGTGATAACAAGCTCACTTTGCATAGCTGAGGTCACATGACCAGAGTGAATCAAACCTGTCTGAGTCCTGATGTAACAACCAGGGGCCATGAATTAAAGCAGGATTTAATCCTTGCTGTCCTTAAACCTCTTGTTTGATTAATTATTTTTTTCACATTGTATTTTCCATTATTATACATAACTTTACCTCTGAACACATCCTTGGTGTGGATGGCCAAGGTAATCCTGGGTAATTAGGGTCCTCGGCCTGAGCCAGGGCACCTTCTAGCAGGGCTAGAAGGTGCCCTCGGCCGAAGGCCGAGGGCACTATTGTTCCTGCTGCGTTTCTTTTTAGGGTCCTCGGCCTGAGCCAGGGCACCTTCTAGCAAGGCTAGAAGGTGCCCTCGGCCGAAGGCCGAGGGCACTATTGTATTTCGTCCGTTTCTTTTTAGGGTCCTCGGCCTGAGCAGAGGGCACCTTCTAGCAGGGCTAGAAGGTGCCCTCGGCCGAAGGCCGAGGGCACTATTGTTCCTGCTGCGTTTCTTTTTTAGGGTCCTCGGCCTGAGCCAGGGCACCTTCTAGCAAGAGCTAGAAGGTGCCCTCGGCCGAAGGCCGAGGGCACTATTGTATTTCGTCTGTTTCTTTTTTCTTATTATTATTCCGCACCGTCTTTGATCGCAAATTAGAACCCCTAAACATGCTCAAAAACTCACCAAAATTGGCACGCACCCCAGGATCGCGAAAAATTGCGATTTGATACCAAACATGACCCAAAGACATCCCATAATATGCTCAATAGCGCCACCTAGGCACACTCTGAAGGCCCTAGCTCGGGCTAGGAATGTCGTAGAGAGATGAAACCAACACCAAAACGTTCATATGATCGAGACGCAAAAATCATACGCTGCTACCCTGGACCTATCTCCAACAGGAAGCCGGCTAAATCCCTCACAAAATTAAAAAAAAAAATTTTTAACCCTTTCTGCAAAAATTTTCTCCTCTGAAACCAAAACTGGTACAGGTTTGAGACTACCATCACATGACAGACTAGACCCTGCTCTCCAAAAGTTGTGAAGGAAGTTGTTGTTTCGGGCCCGGTTTTCGAATGGCGAGCCCTCAAAGTCGACGACTGCTTTTGGCCGCTTTAGGATTTCTCCATGTTAGCAGATGAGGAGAAAAGATTTCAGGTCAAAACACACATTCTACTAGTGCCGCATTTGGGCCTCTAGACAAAAAACTAGAAGTCATAGAGCTTTAAAAATTACATGGTTGGATTCCTGACGAAATTGTCTACAACCATATGATATTTTTACACAGATTAAGCCAACATTGTGGCCTACAGGACAAGTAGTTAGGCCATTTCTCTAAAGTGAAAAATCCATTTCTAGCACTTTTCCAGCGGTTTTGTGATGCATTTGTGCTTCTAGAGAAAAAAGTATAACTCGTACAGCTTTCAAAATGCCAAAAATGGATTCCTCACAAGCCCTTCTATCAAATATGATATTTTTGACACAGATTGGGGTAAAATTGTGGACTCTGTGAGGATTTCTTTACATTAGATGGCTGATAAACTCTCAGTCTCCACTCTGTTTGGGGTTCTGTCACGCTAATTAGAACTCCACGCATGCAGCTGCTCATGTCATTCAGCACAGCAGAGGATACGTTGCCATGGTATCAACTGACTCCCCGACATCCCATAATATTCTCTCAGAGCCATTAGACTCACTTCCACCCTATGAACACCAAAGCAGCCCTAACTGGGGCTAGGAATGTCGTAGAGAGATGAAACAAACACCGAAATGTTCGTCTTATTTTTTTGGACACATTGGAGGGAAAACCGGCAGGAGCCCGAGGACCGGTCTAACGCTGCTTGCAGCTTTAATTTTTTCTTATTATTCCGCACCGTCTTTGAACTCTAATTAGACCCCCTAAACGTACTCAAAAACTCACCAAAATTGGCACGCACATCAGAATCGCGTGAAATTGCGATTTGATACCAAACATGACCCCTGACATCCCATAATAAGCTCAATAGCGCCACCTAGGCACACGCTAAGAGCCCTAGCTCAGGCCATGAATGTCGTAGAGAGATGAAACCAACACCAAAACGCTCGTGTCATCGAGACGCAAAAATCATACGCTGCTACCCTTGACCTATCTCCAACAGGAAGCCGGCTATTTGCCTCACAAAATTAAAAAATTTTTTTTTTAACAATTTCTGCTAAAATTTTCTCCTCTGAAACCAAAAATGGTACAGGTTTGAGACTACCATCACATGACAGACCAGACCCTGCTCTACAAAAGTTGTGAAGGAAGTTGTTGTTTCTGGCCCGGTTTTTGAATGGCGAGCCCTCAAAGCCGCCGACCGCTTTTGGCCGATTTAGGATTTCTCCATGTTAGCAGATGAGGAGAACCGATTTCAGGTCAAAACACACATTCTACTAGTGCCGCATTTGGGCCTCTAGACCAAAAACTACAAGTCATAGAGCTTTAAAAATTACATGGTTGGATTCCTGACAAAATTGTCTACAACCATATGATATTTTTACACAGATTAAGCCAACATTGTGACCTACAGGACAAGTAGTTTGGACGTTTCTTATAAATAAAAAATCCATTTCCAGCACTCATCCATCTGTCTTGTGACGCATTTGAGCTTCTAGACAAAAAAGTACAACTCGTACAGCTTTAAAAATGCCAAAAATGGATTCCTGACAAAAATTCCTATCAACATGATATTTTTGACACAGATTGGGGTAAAATTGTGGACTCTGTGAGGATCTCTTTACATTAGATGGCTGATAAACTCTCCCTCTACAGTCTAATCACACTAGTGTCACGCTAATTAGAACTCCACGCATGCAGCTGCTCATGTCACTCAGCATAGCAGAGGATACGTTGCCATGGTATCAACTGACTCCCCAACATCCCATAATATTCTCTCTGAGCCATTAGACTCACTTCCCCCCTATGCACACCAAAACAGCCCTAACTGGGGCTAGGAATGTCGTAGAGACATGAAACAAACACCAAAATGTTCGTCTCATTTTGTTGGACACATTGGAGGGAAAACCGGCAGGAGCCCGAGGACCCGTCTAACGCTGCTTGCAGCTTTTTTCTTATTATTATTCCGCACCGTCTTTGATCGCAAATTAGACCCCCTAAACATATTCAAAAACTCACCAAAATTGGCACGCATCCCAGAATTGCGAAAAATTGCGAGTTAATACCAAACATGACCCCCGACATCCCATAATAATCTCCATAGAGCCAAAAAAAACAAAAAACACACTTAAACGGCCCTATCTCAGGCCAGGAATGTCGCAGAGAGATGAAACCAACACCAAAATGTTCGTCTCATTGAGACGCACAAAAAATATAGGAGGTATTTTCGCGTAGCTCCAACAGGAAGCCGGCAATTTGCCCGCCAAAATAAGAGTTTTCGCCATTTTTAGCCTTTCTACAAACATTAACTTGTCAATAACCAAAAATGGTACTGGCATGAAAATTGGCTCACATGACAGACCAGACCCTGCTCTACAAAAGTTGTAGGGGAAGTTGTTGTTTCTGGCCCGGTTTTCGAATGGTGAGCCCTCAAAGTCGCCGACCACGCAATGTTAACAGATGGGAGAGGAGCTTCAGTGAAGCAGTTGGGCCTCTAGACAAAAAAGTAAAAGTCGCACAGCTTTAAAATTCACATGGTTGGATTCCTCACAAAACGTTCTTCAAGAAAATCATATTTTTACACAGATTAGGTCAACATTCTGGCCTACAGGATGAGAAGTTTTTTCTTTTGGGAATTTGATCCTCCTGCACTTCTGTGATGATGTCACACACTGATTAGGAGTTCCACACAGCTGGTCACATGACTCAGCAGAGGCAACAATGACTCTCTCCTCCATTAAAGTGCTTATTAGACCCCCTGAACATGCTCAAAAACTCACCAAAATCGGCACACACATTTCAAGCATCAAACTCTTCAATATAATACCAAACATCCCATAATATTCCCTCTGTCCACATTCTGACACATTAAAACAGCCATAGCAGCCAGTAGGAATGTCCTAGAGAGATCAAACCAACATCAAAATGTTCATCTCATTAAGACGAACAAATTACTTGCTGACACCCTGACCTTTCCCAGACAGGAAGTTGGCTATTTCTCTTCAGCATAGCAGAGGATACGTTGCCATGGTATCAACTGACTCCCTGACATCCCATAATATTCTCTCAGAGCCATTAGGCTCACTTCCACCTATGCACAGCAAAATAGCCCTAACTGGGGCTAGGAATGTCCTAGAGAGATGAAACCACCACCAAAATGTTCGTCTTATTCTGTTGGACACAGTGGGGCCAATACCATGATAGTAGGGCAAAACCGGCATGAGCCCCGAGGACCCGTCTAATGCTGCTTGCAGCTTTAATTAGGGTCCTCGGCCTAAGCAGAGGGCACCTTCTAGCAAGAGCTAGAAGGTGCCCTCCGCCGAAGGCGGAGGGCACTATTGTTCCTCGTCCGTTTCTTTTTAGGGTCCTCGGCCTGGGCCAGGGCACCTTCTAGCAGGGCTAGAAGGTGCCCTCGGCCGAAGGCCGAGGGCACTATTGTTCCTGCTGCGTTTCTTTCTTATTAGGGTCCTCGGCCTGAGCCAGGGCACCTTCTAGCAAGAGCTAGAAGGTGCCCTCGGCCGAAGGCCGAGGGCACTATTGTTCCTGCTGCGTTTCTTTTTTTTTTTTCTTATTATTATTCCACCCGCCCCGAGAACGCAAATTACACCCCCTAAACATGCTCCAAAACTCACCAAAATTGGCACGCACATCAGGATCGCGTGAAATTGCGATTTGATACCAAACATGACCCCCGACATCCCATAATAAGCTCAATAGCGCCACCTAGGCACACGCTAAGGGACCTAGCTCGGGCTAGGAATGTCGTAGAGAGATGAAACCAACACCAAAATGTTCGTGTCATCGAGACGCAAAAATCATATGCTGCTACCCTGGACCTATCTCCAACAGGAAGCCGGCTATTTGCCTCACAAAATTAAAAAAATTTTTTTTTAACAATTTCTGCTAAAATTTTCCCCTCTGAAACCAAAAATGGTACAGGTTTGAGACTACCATCACATGACAGACTAGACCCTGCTCTACAAAAGTTGTGAAGGAAGTTGTTGTTTCTGGCCCGGTTTTCGAATGGCGAGCCCTCAAAGCCGCCGACCGCTTTTGGCCGATTCAGGATTTCTCCATGTTAGCAGATGAGGAGAAAAGATTTCAGGTCAAAACACACATTCTACTAGTGCCGCATTTGGGCCTCTAGACAAAAAACTACAAGTCATAGAGCTTTAAAAATTACATGGTTGGATTCCTGACAAAATCCCCTACAACCATATGATATTTTTACACAGATTAAGCCAACATTGTGACCTACAGGACAAGTAGTTTGGCCATTTCTCTAAAGTAAAAAATCCATTTCTAGCACTTTTCCAGCGCTTTTACAGCGTTTTTGTGACGCATTAGGGCTTCTAGACAAAAAAGTATAACTCGTACAGCTTTAAAAATGCCAAAAATGGATTCCTGACAAGCTCTACTATCAAATATGATATTTTTGACACAGATTGGGGTAAAATTATGGACTCTGTGAGGACTTCTTTACATTACATGCCTGATAAACTCTCAGTCTCCACTCTGTTTGGGGTTCTGTCATGCTAATTAGAATTCCAAGCATGCAGCAGGTGATGTCATTCAGCACAGCAGAGGATACGTTGCCATGGTATCAACTGACTCCCTGACATCCCATAATAGTCTCTCAGAGCCATAAGGCTCACTTCAAGCCTACACACACCAAAACAGCCCTAACTGGGGCTAGGAATGTCGTAGACAGATGAAACAAACGCCAAAATGTTCGTCTTATTTTGTTGGACACATTGGAGGGAAAACCGGCAGGAGCCCGAGGACCCGTCTAATGCTGCTTGCAGCTTTAATTTTTTTTTTTTTTCTTATTATTCCACACCGTCAATGAATGCTAATTTGACCCCCTAAACATGCTCAAAAACTCACCAAAATTGGCACGCACATCAGGATCGCCAAAAAATTCGAGAAAATACCAAACATGACCCCTGACATCCCATAATACTCTCTAGAGAACCAAAAAACCTCTAAAAAAAAAACAAAAAAACACACAAAAACTGCCCTAGCCGCCACTAGGAATGTCGTAGAGAGATGAAACCAACACCAAAATTTTCAGCTCAATGAGACGCAAAAATCATACGCTGCTACCCTGGACCTATCTCCAACAGGAAGTTGGCTATTTTGCCTTTCAAAATAAGAGTTTTCTGCATTTTTTCCCTTTCTGCAAAAATTTTCTCCTCCGAAACAAAAAATGGTACAGGTATGAAAATTGCATCACATGACAGACCAGACCCTGCTCTACAAAAGTTGTGAAGGAAGTTGTTGTTTCGGGCCGGGTTTTCGAATGGCGAGCCCTCAAAGTCGCTGACCGCTTTTGGTCGCTTTAGGATTTCTCCATGTTAGCAGATGAGGAGAAGAGATTCCAGGTCAAAACACACATTCTACTAGTGCTGCATTTGGGCCTCTAGACAAAAAACTAAAAGTCATAGAGTTTTAAAAATTACATGGTTGGATTCCTGACAAAATTCCCTACAACCATATGATATTTTTACACAGATTAAGCAAACATTGTGGCCTACAGGACAAGTAGTTCAGACATGTCTCTAAAATAACAAAATCCATTTTGAGCACTTTTCCACAGATGTTGTGACACATTAGGGCTTCTAGAGAAAAAAGTATAACTCGTACAGCTTTAAAAATGCCAAAAATGGATTCCTCACAAGCTCTACTATCAAATATGATATTTTGACATAGATTGGGATAAAATTGTGGACTCTGTGAGGTTTTCTTTACATTACATGCCTGATAAACTCTCAGTCTCCACTCTGTTTGGGGTTCTGTCACGCTAATTAGAGTTCCAAGCATGCAGCTGCTGGTGATGTCACTCAGCATAGCACAGGATACGTTGCCATGGTATCAACTGACTCCCGGCATCCCATAATATTCTCTCAGCGCCATTAGGCTCACTTCCACCCACACACACCAAAACAGCCCTAACTGGGGCTAGGAATGTCATAGAGAGATGAAACCAACGCCGAAATGTTCGGCTTATTCTGTTGGACACATTGGGGCTAATATTGTGACAGTGGGGTAAAACCGGCATGAGCCCCGAGGACCCGTCCAACGCTGCTTGCAGCTTTAATTAGGGTCCTCGGCCTGAGCAGAGGGCACCTTCTAGCAGGGCTAGAAGGTGTCCTCCGCCGAAGGCGGAGGACACTATTGTTCCTGCTGCGTTTCTTTTTAGGGTCCTCGGCCTGAGCCAGGGCACCTTCTAGCAAGGCTAGAAGGTGCCCTCGGCCGAAGGCCGAGGGCACTATTGTATTTCGTCCGTTTCTTTTTTTTTCTTATTATTCCACACCGTCAATGAACGCTAATTTGACCCCCTAAACATGCTCGAAAACTCACCAAATTCGGCACGCACATCAGGATCGCCAAAAAATTCGAGAAAATACCAAACATGACCCCTGACATCCCATAATACTCTCTAGAGAACCAAAAAACCTAAAAAAAAAATACACAAAAACACACAAAAACGGCCCTAGCCGCCACTAGGAATGTCGTAGAGAGATGAAACCAACACCAAAATTTTCAGCTCAATGAGACACAAAAATCATACGCTGCTACCCTGGACCTATCTCCAACAGGAAGCCGGCTATTTTGCCTTTCAAAATATGAGTTTTCTGCATTTTTTCCCTTTCTGCAAAAATTTTCTCCTCTGGAACCAAAAATGGCACATGCTTGAAAATACCATCACATGACAGACTAGACCCTGCTCTACAAAAGTTGTGAAGGAAGTTGTTGTTTCTGGCCCGGTTTTCGAATGGCGAGCCCTCAAAGCCGCCGACCGCTTTCGGCCGATTTAGGATTTCTCCATGTTAGCAGATGAGGAGAAAAGATTTCAGGTCAAAACACACATTCTACTAGTGCCGCATTTGGGCCTCTAGACCAAAAACTAAAAGTCATAGAGCTTTAAAAATTACATGGTTGGATTCCTGACAAAATTGTCTACAACCATATGATATTTTTACACAGATTAAGCCAACATTGTGGCCTACAGGACAAGTAGTTCAGCCATTTCTCTAAAGTAAAAAATCCATTTCTAGCACTTTTCCAGCGCTTTTACAGCGTTTTTGTGACGCATTTGGGCTTCTAGACAAAAAAGTATAACTTGTACAGCTTTAAAAATGCCAAAAATGGATTCCTGACAAGCTCTTCTATCAAATATGATATTTTTGACACAGATTGGGATAAAATTGTGGACTCTGTGAGGACTTCTTTACATTAGATGGCTGATAAACTCTCAGTCTCCACTCTGTTTGGGGTTCTGTCACGCTAATTAGAACTCCACGCATGCAGCAGTTGATGTCATTCAGCACAGCAGAGGATACGTTGCCATAGTATCAACTGACTCCCAGACATACCATAATATTCTCTCAGGGCCATTAGGCTCACTTTCACCCTATGCACACCAAAACAGCCCTAACTGGGGCTAGGAATGTCGTAGAGAGATGAAACCAACGCCGAAATGTTCGTCTTATTTTGATGGACACATTGGAGGGAAAACCGGCAGGAGCCCGAGGACCCGTCTAACGCTGCTTGCAGCTTTAATTTCTTATTATTCCGTCCGCGCTTTGAACGCTAATTTGACCCCCTAAACATGCTCAAAAACTCACCAAAATTGGCACGCATCCCAGAATCGTGAAAAATTTTCGTTTAATACCAAACATGACCCCCGACATCCCATAATAAGCTCAGTAGCGCCACCTAGGCACACGCTAAGGGCCCTAGCTCGGGCTAGGAATGTCGTAGAGAGATGAAACCAACACCAAAACGCTCGTGTAATCAAGACGCAAAAATCGTACGCTGCTACCCTGGACCTATCTCCGACAGGAAGCCGGCTATTTGCCTCACAAAATTAAAAAATTTTTTTTTTAACCCTTTCTGCAAAAATTTTCTCCTCCGAAACCAAAAATGGTACAGGTTTGAGACTACCATCACATGACAGACTAGACCCTGCTCTCCAAAAGTTGTAAAGGAAGTTGTTATTTCGGGCCCGGTTTTGGAATGGCGAGCCCTCAAAGCCGCTGACCGCTTTTGGCCGATTTAGGATTTCTCCATGTTAGCAGATGAGGAGAACCGATTTCAGGTCAAAACACACATTCTACTAGTGTCGCATTTGGGCCTCTAGACAAAAAAGTAAAAGTCATAGAGCTTTAAAAATTACATGGTTGCATTCCTGACAAAATTGTCTACAACCATATGATATTTTTACACAGATTAAGCCAACATTGTGACCTACAGGACAAGTAGTTTGGACGTTTCTCATAAATAAAAAATCCATTTCCAGCACTCTTCCATCTGTCTTGTGACGCATTTGTGCTTCTAGAGAAAAAAGTATAACTCGTACAGCTTTAAAAATGCCAAAAATGGATTCCTGACAAAAATTCCTAGCAACATGATGTTTTTGACACAGATTGGGGTAAAATTGTGGACTCTGTGAGGATTTCTTTACATTAGATGGCTGATAAACTCTCCCCCTTCACTCTGATCACACTAGTGTCACGCTAATTAGAATTCCAAGCATGCAGCTGGTGATGTCATTCAGCACAGCAGAGGATATGTTGCCATGGTATCAACTGACTCCCTGACATCCCATAATATTCTCTCAGAGCCACAAGGCTCACTTCCACCTATGCACAGCAAAACCACCCTAACTGGGGCTAGGAATGTCGTAGAGAGATGAAACAAACGCCAAAATGTTCGTCTCATTTTGTTGGACACATTGGAGGGAAACCGGCAGGAGCCCGAGGACCCGTCTAACGCTGCTTGCAGCTTTAATTTTTTCTTATTATTCCACACCGTCAATGAACGCTAATTTGACCCCCTTAACATGCTCGAAAACTCACCAAAATCGGCACGCACATCGGGATCGCCAAAAAATTCGAGAAAATACCAAACATGACCCCTGACATCCCATAATACTCTCTAGAGAACCAAAAAACCTAAAAAAAAAATACACAAAAACACACAAAAACGGCCCTAGCCGCCACTAGGAATGTCGTAGAGAGATGAAACCAACACCAAAATTTTCAGCTCAATGAGACACAAAAAACATACGCTGCTACCCTGGACCTATCTCCAACAGGAAGCCGGCTATTTTGCCTTTCAAATTAAGAGTTTTCTGCATTTTTTCCCTTTCTGCAAAAATTTTCTCCTCTGAAACCAAAAATGGCACATGCTTGAAAATACCATCACATGACAGACTAGACCCTGCTCTACAAAAGTTGTGAAGGAAGTTGTTGTTTCTGGCCCGGTTTTCGAATGGCGAGCCCTCAAAGCCGCCGACCGCTTTTGGCCGATTTAGGATTTCTCCATGTTAGCAGATGAGGAGAACCAATTTCAGGTCAAAACACACATTCTACTAGTGCCGCATTTGGGCCTCTAGACAAAAAACCAAAAGTCATAGAGCTTTAAAAATTACATGGTTGGATTCCTGACAAAATTCCCTACAACCATATGATATTTTTACACAGATTAAGCCAACATTGTGGCCTACAGGACAAGTAGTTCGGCCATTTCTCTAAAGTAAAAAATCCATTTCTAGCACTTTTCCAGCGCTTTTACAGCGTTTTTGTGATGCATTTGGGCTTCTAGACAAAAAAGTATAACTCGTACAGCTTTAGAAATGCCAAAAATGGATTCCTCACAAGCTCTACTATCAAATATGATATTTTTGACACAGATTGGGGTAAAATTGTGGACTCTGTGAGGATTTCTTTACATAAGATGCCTGATAAAAACTCCCTCTAGCTCTAGTCACACTCGTGTCACGCTAATTAGAATTCCAAGCATGCAGCAGGTGATGTCATTCAGCATAGCAGAGGATACGTTGCCATGGTATCAACTGACTCCCTGACATCGCATAATATTCTCTCAGAGCCATTAGAGCCACTTCCAGCCTACGCACACCAAAACAGCCCTAACTGGGGCTAGGAATGTCGTAGAGAGATGAAACCAACACCAAAATGTTCATCTCATTTTGTTGGACACATTGGAGGGAAAACCGGCAGGAGCCCGAGGACCCGTCTAACGCTGCTTGCAGCTTTAATTTCTTATTATTATTCCACCCGCCCCGAGAACGCAAATTACACCCCCTAAACATGCTCGAAAACTCACCAAAATTGGCACGCACATCAGGATCGCGTGAAATTGCGATTTGATACCAAACATGACCCCCGACATCCCATAATAATCTCCATAGAGCCAAAAAACCCAAAAAACACACTTCAACGGCCCTAGCTCAGGCCAGGAATGTCGCAGAGAGATGAAACCAACACCAAAACGTTCAGCTCATCGAGACGCACAAAAAATATAGGAGGTATTTTCGCGTAGCTCCAACAGGAAACCGGCAATTTGCCCGCCAAAATAAGAGTTTTCAGAATATTTACCCTTTCTAAAAACATTAACTTGTCAATATCCAAAAATGGTACTGGCATGAAAATTGGCTCACATGACAGACCAGACCCTGTTCTACAAAAGTTGTGAAGGAAGTTGTTATTTCGGGCCCGGTTTTCGAATGGCGAGCCCTCAAAGTCGCCGCCCGCACAATGTTAACAGATGGGAGAAGAGCTTCTCTGAAGCAGTTGGGCCTCTAGACAAAAAAGTAAAAGTCCCATAGCTTTAAAAATGACATGGTTGGATTCCTCACAAAATGGTCTTCAAGAAAATCATATTTTTACAGAGATTAGGTCAACATTCTGACCTACAAGATGAGTAGTTAGGCATTTTGGAAATTTGATCCTCTCCCAGGGCTGCTGCATTCCTGTGATGATGTCACACACTGATTAGGAGTTCCTTGCAGCTGGTCACATGACTCAGCAGAGGAAACAATGACTCTCTGGCCTAGAGGATGAGAGGTTTGTCCCTTTTTTTGGGAATTTGCTCCTTCTCCTGGGTAACTGCACTTCTGTGATAATGTCACCCACTAATAAGGAGTTCCAAGCATGCAGCTGCTGATGGTGTCACTCAGCATAGCACAGGATACGTTGCCATGGTATCAACTGACTCCCTGACATCCCATAATGTTCTCTCAGAACCACAAGGTTCACTTCCACCCTATGCACACCAAAACAGCCCTAACTGGGGCTAGGAATGTTGTAGAGAGATGAAACAAACACCAAAATGTTCGTCTCATTTCGTTGGACACATTGGAGGGAAAACCGGCAGGAGCCCGAGGACCCGTCTAACGCTGCTTGCAGCTTTAATTAGGGTCCTCGGCCTGAGCCAGGGCACCTTCTAGCTCCTGCTAGAAGGTGCCCTCGGCCGAAGGCCGAGGGCACTATTGTATTCCGTCCGTTTCTTTTTAGGGTCCTCGGCCTGAGCCAGGGCACCTTCTAGCAGGGCTAGAAGGTGCCCTCGGCCGAAGGCCGAGGGCACTATTGTTCCTGCTGCGTTTCTTTTTTTTTCTTATTAGGGTCCTCGGCCTGAGCGGAGGGCACCTTCTAGCAGGGCTAGAAGGTGTCCTCCGCCGAAGGCGGAGGACACTATTGTTCCTGCTGCGTTTCTTTTTTTAGGGTCCTCGGCCTGAGCCAGGGCACCTTCTAGCAAGAGCTAGAAGGTGCCCTCGGCCGAAGGCCGAGGGCACTTTTGTTCCTGCTGCGTTTCTTTTTTTTTCTTTTTCTTATTATTCCACACGCCCCGAAAACGCAAATTAGACCCGCTAAACATATTCGAAAACTCACCAAAATTGGCACACACCTCACAAATGCGAAAAATTGCGTAATGATACCAAACATGACCCCCGCCATCCCATAATAATCTCTCTAGAGCCATAAAACCTCTAAAAAACACACTAAATCGGCCCTAGCTCGGGCTAGGAATGTCGTAGAGAGATGAAACCAACACCAAAACGTTCAGCTCATCGAGACGCAAAAATCATACGCTGCTACCCTGGACCTATATCCAACAGGAAGCTGGCTATTTGGCCGTCCAAATAAGATGCCTCCCGTTTTCTTCCCTTTCTGCAAAAATTTTCTCCTCTGAAACCAAAAATGGTACAGGTTTGAGACTACCATCACATGACAGACTAGACCCTGCTCTCCAAAAGTTGTGAAGGATGTTGTTGTTTCTGGCCCGGTTTTCGAATGGCGAGCCCTCAAAGCCGCCGACCACTTTTGGCCGATTTTGGATTTCTCCATGTTAGCAGATGAGGAGAACCGATTTCACCTCAAAACACACATTCTACTAGTGCCGCATTTGGGCCTCTACACCAAAAACTTAAAGTCATAGAGCTTTAAAAATTACATGGTTGGATTCCTGACAAAATTCCCTACAACCATATGATATTTTTACACAGATTGAGCCAACATTGTGACCTACAGGACAAGTAGTTCGGCCATTTCTCTAAAATACAAAATCCATTTTGAGCACTCTTCCACCGGTGTTGTGACTCATTAGGGCTTCTAGAGAAAAAAGTACAACTCGTACAGCTTTAAAAATGCCAAAAATGGATTCCTCACAAGCTCTACTATCAAATATGATATTTTTGACACAGATTGGGGTAAAATTGTGGACTCTGTGAGGATTTCTTTACATTACATGCCTGGTAAAAACTCCCTCCAGCTTCTAGTCACACTGGTGTCACGCTAATTAGAATTCCAAGCATGCAGCAGGTGATGTCATTCAGCATAGCAGAGGATACGTTGCCATGGTATCAACTGACTCCCTGACATCCCATAATATTCTCTCAGAGCCATTAGGCTCACTTCCACCTATGCACAGCAAAACAGCCCTAACTGAGGCTAGGAATGTCGTAGAGAGATGAAACAAACACCAAAATGTTCGTCTCATTTTGTTGGACACATCGGAGGGATGACCGGCAGGAGCCCGAGGACCCGTCTAACGCTGCTTGCAGCTTTAATCTTATTATTCCACCCGCCCCGAGAACGCAAATTACACCCCCTAAACCTGCTCAAAAACTCACCAAAATTGGCACACACATCAGGATCGCGTGAAATTACGATTTGATACCAAACATGACCCCAAGACATCCCATAATATGCTCAATAGCGCCACCTAGGCACACTCTGAGGGCCCTAGCTCGGGCTAGGAATGTGGTAGAGAGATGAAACCAACACCAAAACGTTCGTATGATCGAGACGCAAAAATCATACGCTGATACCCTTGACCTATCTCCAACAGGAAGCCGGCAATTTCCCCCCAAAGTAAAATTCCCCACATTTTTTCACCCTTTCTGCCAAAATTTTCTCCTCTGAAACCAAAAATGGTACATGTTTGAAAATTGCCTCACATGACAGACCAGACCCTGCTCTCCAAAAGTTGTGAAGGAAATTGTTGTTTCGGGCCCGGTTTTCGAATGGCGAGCCCTCAAAGTCGCCGACCGCTTTTGGACGAATTTCGCCATTCTCCATGTTAGCAGATGAGGAGAACCGATTTCAGGTCAAAACACTCACTACTAGTACTTCTACTAGTGCCGCATTTGGGCCTCTAGACAAAAAACTAAAAGTCATAGAGCTTTAAAAATCACATGCTTGGATTCCTGACAAAATTCCCTACAACCATATGATATTTTTACACAGATTAAGCCAACATTGTGACCTACAGGACAAGTAGTTTGGACGTTTCTCATAAATAAAAAATCCATTTCCAGCACTCTTCCATCTGTCTTGTGACGCATTTGTGCTTCTAGAGAAAAAAGTAAAACTCGTACAGCTTTAAAAATGCCAAAAATGGATTCCTGACAAAAATTCCTATCAACATGATATTTTTGACACAGATTGGGGTAAAATTGTTGACTCTGTGAGGATTTCTTTACATTAGATGGCTGATAAACTCCACCTCTTCACTCTGATCATACTAGTGTCACGCTAATTAGAATTCCAAGCATGCAGCTGGTGCTGTCATTCAGCTCAGCAGAGGATACGTTGCCATGGTATCAACTGACTCCCTGACATCCCATAATATTCTCTCAGAGCCACAAGGCTCACTTCCACCTATGCACAGCAAAATAGCCCTAACTGGGGCTAGGAATGTCCTAGAGAGATGAAACCACCACCAAAATGTTCGTCTTATTCTGTTGGACACAGTGGGGCCAATTCCATGATAGTGAGCAAAACCGGCATGAGCCCCGAGGACCCGTCTAACGCTGCTTGCAGCTTTATTATTATTCCCTCCTCCAGTAAATCGCTTATTAGGTCCTCTTAACATATTCGAAAACTCACCAAAATTGGCACACAGATTATGGATGCCGAAAATTTTTGTTTGATACTAAACATGACCCCCAACATCCCATAATAAGCTCAATAGCGCCACCTAGACACACGCTAAGGACCCTAGCTCGGGCTAGGAATGTCGTAGAGAGATGAAACAAACACCAAAATGTTCGTATGATCGAGTCGCAAAAATCATACGCTGCTACCCTGGACCCATCTCCAACAGGAAGCCGGCAATTTGCCCCCCAAAAAAAAAAAATTTTTTTTTTTAGCCTTTCTTTAGAAATTATACCCTCTGAAACCAAAAATGGTACAGGCTTGAAAATACCATCACATGACAGATTAGACCCTGCTCTCCAAAAGTTGTGAAGGAAGTTGTTGTTTCGGGCCCGGTTTTCGAATGGCGAGCCCTCAAAGCTGCCGACCGCTTTCAGCCGAATTAGGATTTCTCCATGTTAGCAGATGAGGAGAACCGATTTCAGGTCAAAACACACATTCTACTAGTGCCGCATTTGGGCCTCTAGACAAAAAACTAAAAGTCATAGAGCTTTAGAAATTACATGGTTGGATTCCTGACAAAATTCCCTACAACCACATGACAGTTTTACACAGATTAAGCCAACATTGTGGCCTACAGGACAAGTAGTTTGGCCATTTCTCTAAAATGCATAATCCATTTCTAGCACTCTTCCATCTGTATTGTGACGCATTTGTGCTTTTAGAGAAAAAAGTATAACTTGTACAGCTTCAAAAATGCCAAAAATGGATTCCTGACAAAAATTACTATCAAATATGACATTTTTGACACAGATTGGGGTAAAATTGTGGACTCTGTGAGGATTTCATCACCAGAAGTTTTTCTTAAACCCCCCTCTCCACTCTACTTATCCTCTGTCACGCTAATTAGAACTCCACGCATCCAGCTGCTCATGTCACTCAGCATAGCAGAGGATACGTTGCCATGGTATCAACTGACTCCCCGACATCCCATAATATTCTCTCAGAGCCATTAGACTCACTTCCACCCTATGAACACCAAAACAGCCCTAACTGGGGCTAGGAATGTCGTAGAGAGATGAAACAAACGCCGAAATGTTCGTCTCATTTTGTTGGACACATTGGAGGGGAAACCGGCAGGAGCCCGAGGACCCGTCTAATGCTGCTTGCAGCTTTAATTAGGGTCCTCGGCCTGAGCCAGGGCACCTTCTAGCAGAGCTAGAAGGTGCCCTCGGCCGAAGGCCGAGGGCACTATTGTTCCTGCTGCGTTTCTTTTTTTTTCTTATTATTATTCCACCCGCCCCGAGAACGCAAATTAGACCCCCTAAACATGCTCGAAAACTCACCAAAATTGGCACACACCTCACAATCCCGAGAAATTGCGATTTGGTACTAAACATGACCCCCGACATCCCATAATAATCTCCCTAGAGCCAAAAAACCTCTAAAAAACAGACAAAAACACACAAAAATTCCTCTAGCTCGGGCTAGGAATGTCGTAGACACATGAAACCAACATCAAAACGTTCCTCTCATTGAGACGCACAAAAAATATAGGAGGTATTTTTACGTAGCTCCAACAGGAAGCCAGCAATTTGCCCGCCAAAATAAGAGTTTTCTGAATTTTAAGCCTTTCTACAAACATTAACTTGTCAATAACCAAAAATGGTACTGGCATGAAAATTGGCTCACATAACAGACCAGACCCTGCTCTACAAAAGTTGTGGGGGAAGTTGTTGTTTCGGGCCCGGTTTTTGAATGGCGAGCCCTCAAAGTCGCCGACCACGCAATGTTAACAGATGGGAGAGCAGCCCTCGCTGAGCAGTTGGGCCTCTGGCCAAAAAAGGAAAAGTCGCACAGCTTTGAAAATGACATGGTTGGATTCCTCGCGGAATTTCATACAAGAAATCCATATTTTAACACAGATTAGGTCAAAATTCTGGCCTACAGGATGAGATGTTTGTTCCTTTTTTTGGGGGGATTTGATCCTCCCCTTGGGCTGCTGCATTCCTGTGATGATGACACACACTGATTAGGTATTCCATGAAGCAGCTGGTGATGTCACTCAGCTTAGCAGAGGATACGTTGCCATGGTATCAACTGACTCCCCGACATCCCATAATATTCTCTCAGAGCCATTAGGCTCACTTCCACCCCACACACACCAAAACAGCCCTAACTGGGGCTAGGAATGTCATAGAGAGATGAAACAAACGCCAAAATGTTCGTCTCATTTTGTTGGACACATTGGAGGGAAAACCGGCAGGAGCCCGAGGACCCGTCTAATGCTGCTTGCAGCTTTAATTATTATTATTCCGCCCCGTCAATGATCGCAAATTACACCCCCTAAACATGCTCAAAAACTCACCAAAATTGGCACGCACCTCACAATCGCGGAAAAATTCGATAAAATACCAAACATGACCCTCGCCATCCCATAATAATCTCACTACAGCCAAAAAACCTCTAAAGACCACTCAAAAACACACAAAAATGGCTCTAGCTCGGGCCAGGAATGTCGTAGACACATGAAACCAACATCAAAACGTTCGTCTCATTGAGACGCACAAAAAATATAGGAGGTATTTTTGCGTTGCTCCAACAGGAAACCGGCAATTTGCCCGCCAAAATAAGAGTTTTCAGAATTTTTAGCCTTTCTACAAACATTAACTTGTCAATATCCAAAAATGGTACTGGCATGAAAATTGGCTCACATGACAGACCAGACCCTGCTCTACAAAAGTTGTGAAGGAAGTTGTTATTTCGGGCCTGGTTTTCGAATGGCGAGCCCTCAAAGTCGCCGCCCGCACAATGTTAACAGATGGGAGAAGAGCTTCTCTGAAGCAGTTGGGCCTCTAGACAAAAAAGTAAAAGTCGCACAGCTTTAAAAATGACATGGTTGGATTCCTCACAAAATGATCTTCAAGAAAATCATATTTTTACAGAGATTAGGTCAACATTCTGACCTACAGGATGAGTAGTTAGGCATTTTGGAAATTTGATCCTCTCCCAGGGCTGCTGCATTCCTGTGATGATGTCACACACTGATTAGGAGTTCCAAGCATGCAGCTGCTGGTGATGTCACTCAGCATAGCAGAGGATACGTTGCCATGGTATCAACTGACTCCCCGACATCCCATAATATTCTCTCAGAGCCATTAGACTCACTTCCACCCCACACACACCAAAACAGCCCTAACTGGGGCTAGGAATGTCGTAGAGAGATGAAACAAACACCAAAATGTTCGTCTCATTTTGTTGGACACATCGGAGGGAAAACCGGCAGGAGCCCGAGGACCCGTCTAACGCTGCTTGCAGCTTTAATTAGGGTCCTCGGCCTGAGTGGAGGACACCTTCTAGCAGGGCTAGAAGGTGTCCTCCGCCGAAGGCGGAGGACACTATTGTTCCTGCTGCGTTTCTTTTTTTTTCTTATTATTCCGTCCGCGCTTTGAATGCTAATTAGACCCCCTAAACAAATTCAAAAACTCACCAAAATTGGCATGCATCCCAGAATCGTGAAAAATTTTCGTTTAATACCAAACATGACCCCTGACATCCCATAATAAGCTCAATAGCGCCACCTAGGCACACGCTAAGGGCCCTAGCTCGGGCTAGGAATGTCGTAGAGAGATGAAACCAACACCAAAACGCTCGTGTCATCGAGACGCAAAAATCATACGCTGCTACCCTGGACCTATCTCCAACAGGAAGCCGGCAATTTGCCCGCCAAAATAAAAAAAAATTTTTTTTAAACCTTTCTGCAAAAATTTTCTCCTCTAAAACCAAAAATTGTACAGGTTTGAGACTACCATCACATGACAGACCAGACCCTGCTCTACAAAAGTTGTGGGGGAAGTTGTTGTTTCGGGCCCGGTTTTCGAATGGTGAGCCCTCAAAGTCGCGGACCGCTTTTGGCCAATTTAGGATTTCTCCATGTTAGCAGATGAGGAGAACAGATTTCAGGTCAAAACACTCACTACTAGTACTTCTACTAGTGCCGCATTTGGGCCTCTAGACAAAAAACTAAAAGTCATAGAGCTTTAAAAATTACATGGTTGGATTCCTGACAAAATTCCCTACAACCATATGATATTTTTACACAGATTAAGCCAACATTGTGACCTACAGGACAAGTAGTTTGGACGTTTCTCATAAATAAAAAATCCATTTCCAGCACTCTTCCATCTGTCTTGTGACGCATTTGTGCTTCTAGAGAAAAAAGTATAACTCGTACAGCTTTAAAAATGCCAAAAATGGATTCCTGACAAAAATTCCTATCAACATGATATTTTTGACACAGATTGGGGTCAAATTGTGGACTCTGTGAGGATTTCTTTACATTAGATGGCTGATCAACTCTCAGTCTCCACTCTGTTTGGGGTTCTGTCACGCTAATTAGAGTTCCAAGAATGCAGCAGGTGATGTCATTCAGCACAGCAGAGGATACGTTGCCATGGTATCAACTGACTCCCTGACATCCCATAATATTCTCTCAGAGCCATTAGGCTCACTTTCACCCTATGCACACCAAAACAGCCCTAACTGGGGCTAGGAATGTCGTAGAGAGATGAAACCAACGCCGAAATGTTCGTCTTATTTTGATGGACACATTGGAGGGAAAACCGGCAGGAGCCCGAGGACCCGTCTAATGCTGCTTGCAGCTTTAATTTCTTATTATTCCACCCGCCCCGAGAACGCAAATTACACCCCCTAAACCTGCTCAAAAACTCACCAAAATTGGCACACACATCAGGATCGCGTGAAATTACGATTTGATACCAAACATGACCCCAAGACATCCCATAATATGCTCAATAGCGCCACCTAGGCACACTCTGAGGGCCCTAGCTCGGGCTAGGAATGTGGTAGAGAGATGAAACCAACACCAAAACGTTCGTATGATTGAGACGCAAAAATCATACGCTGATACCCCTGACCTATCTCCAACAGGAAGCCGGCAATTTCCCCCCTAAGTAAAATCCCCCCATATTTTTTCACCCTTTCTGCCAAAATTTTCTCCTCTGAAACCAAAAATGGTACATGTTTGAAAATTGCCTCACATGACAGACCAGACCCTGCTCTCCAAAAGTTGTGAAGGAAATTGTTGTTTCGGGCCCGGTTTTCGAATGGCGAGCCCTCAAAGTCGCCGACCGCTTTCGGACGAATTTCGCCATTCTCCATGTTAGCAGATGAGGAGAACAGATTTCAGGTCAAAACACTCACTACTAGTAGTTCTACAAGTGCCGCATTTGGGCCTCTAGACAAAAAACTAAAAGTCATAGAGCTTTAAAAATTACATGGTTGGATTCCTGACAAAATTGTCTACAACCATATGATATTTTTACACAGATTAAGCCAACATTGTGGCCTACAGGACAAGTAGTAAGGCCATTTCTCTAAAGTAAAAAATCCATTTCTAGAACTTTTCCAGCGCTTTTACAGCGTTCTTGTGACGCATTTGGGCTTCTAGACAAAAAAGTATAACTCGTACAGCTTTAAAAATGCCAAAAATGGATTCCTGACAAGCTCTTCTATCAAATATGATATTTTTGACACAGATTGGGATAAAATTGTGGACTCTGTGAGGACTTCTTTACATTACATGCCTGATAAACTCTCAGTCTCCACTCTGTTTGGGGTTCTGTCACGCTAATTAGAACTCCACGCATTCAGCTGGTGATGTCATTCAGCACAGCAGAGGATACGTTGCCATGGTATCAACTGACTCCCAGACATCCCATAATATTCTCTCAGAGCCATTAGGCTCACTTTCACCCTATGCACACCAAAACAGCCCTAACTGGGGCTAGGAATGTCATAGGGAGATGAAACCAACGCCGAAATGTTCATCTTATTTTGATGGACACATTGGAGGGAAAACCGGCAGTAGCCCGAGGACCCGTCTAATGCTGCTTGCAGCTTTAATTAGGGTCCTCGGCCTACGGAAGAGGGCACTTTCTAGCAAGCTAGAAAGTGCCCTCGGCCGAAGGCCGAGGGCACTATTGTTCCTGCTGCGTTTCTTTCTTATTATTAGGGTCCTCGGCCTGAGCGGAGGGCACCTTCTAGCAGGGCTAGAAGGTGTCCTCCGCCGAAGGCGGAGGACACTATTGTTCCTGCTGCGTTTCTTTTTTCTTATTATTCCGTCCGCGCTTTGAACGCTAATTAGACCCCCTAAACATGCTCAAAAACTCACCAAAATTGGCACGCACCCCTAACTCGTGAAAAATTTTCATTCAATACCAAACATGACCCCCTACATCCCATAATAAGCTCAATAGCGCCACCTAGGCACACGCTAAGGGCCCTGGCTCGGGCTAGGAATGTCGTAGAGAGATAAAACCAACACCAAAACGCTCGTGTCATCGAGACGCAAAAATCATACGCTGCTACCCTGGACCTATCTCCAACAGGAAGCCGGCTATTTGCCTCACAAAATTAAAAAAAAAAATTTTAAACCCTTTCTGCAAAAATTTTCTCCTCTGAAACCAAAAATGGTACAGGTTTGAGACTACCATCACATGACAGACCAGACCCTGTTCTACAAAAGTTGTGGGGGAATTCGTTGTTTCGGGCCCGGTTTTCGAATGGCGAGCCCTCAAAGCCGCCGACCGCTTTTGGCCAATTCAGGATTTCTCCATGTTAGCAGATGAGGAGAACTGATTTCAGGTCAAAACACTCACTACTAGTACTTCTACTAGTGCCGCATTTGGGCCTCTAGACAAAAAACTAAAAGTCATACAGCTTCAAAAATGACATGATTGGATTCCTGACAAAATTCCCTACAACCATATGATATTTTTACACAGATTAAGCCAACATTGTGGCCTACAGGACAAGTAGTTCGGACATTGCTCTAAAATAAAAAATCCATTTCTAGCACTTTTCCACCGCTTTTCCAGCGTTTTTGTGACGCATTTGGGCTTCTAGACAAAAAAGTATAACTGGTACAGCTTTAAAAATGCCAAAAATGGATTCCTCACAAGCTCTACTATCAAATATGATATTTTTGACACAGATTGGGGTAAAATTGTGGACTCTGTGAGGACTTCTTTACATTACATGCCTGATCAACTCTCAGTCTCCACTCTGTTTGGGGTTCTGTCACGCTAATTAGAGTTCCAAGCATGCAGCAGGTGATGTCATTCAGCACAGCAGAGGATACGTTGCCATGGTATCAACTGACTCCCAGACATCCCATAATATTCTCTCAGAGCCATTAGGCTCACTTTCACCCTATGCACACCAAAACAGCCCTAACTGGGGCTAGGAATGTCGTAGAGAGATGAAACAAACACCAAAATGTTCATCTTATTTTGATGGACACATTGGAGGGAAAACCGGCAGGAGCCCGAGGACCCGTCTAATGCTGCTTGCAGCTTTAATTATTATTATTATTATTCCGCACTCCAGTAAATCGCTTATTAGAACCCCTAAACATATTCAAAAACTCACCAAAATTGGCACACACATTATGGGCGCCCAAAATTTTCGTTTGACACCAAACATGACTCCCGCCATCCCATAATAATCTCTCTACAGCCAAAAAACCTTTAAAACACACAAAAATGCCTCTAGCTCGGGCCAGGAATGTCGTAGACACATGAAACCAACACCAAAACGTTCGTCTCATTGAGACACACAAAAAATATAGGAGGTATTTTCGCGTAGCTCCAACAGGAAGCCTGCAATTTGCCCGCCAAAATAAGAGTTTTCTGAAATTTAAGCCTCTCTACAAACATTAACTTGTCAATAACCAAAAATGGTACCGGCATGAAAATCGCCTCACATGACAGACCAGACCCTGTTCTACAAAAGTTGTGGGGGAATTCGTTGTTTCGGGCCCGGTTTTCGAATGGCGAGCCCTCAAAGTCGCCTACCACGCAATGTTAACAGATGGGAGAGGAGCTTCAGTGAAGCAGTTGGGCCTCTAGACAAAAAAGTAAAAGTCGCACAGCTTTAAAAATGACATGGTTGGATTCCTCACAAAACGCTCTTCAAGAAAATCATATTTTTACACAGATTAGGTCAACATTCTGGCCTACAGGATGAGAAGTTTGTCCTTTGGGGAATTTGATCCTCCTGCACTTCTGTGATGATGTCACACACTGATTAGGGGTTCCACACAGCTGGTCACATGACTCAGCAGAGGCAACAATGACTCTCTCCTCCATTAAAGTGCTTATTAGACCCCCTGAACATGCTCAAAAACTCACCAAAATCAGTACACACATTTCAAGCATCAAACTCTTCAATATAATACCAAACATCCCATAATATTCCCTCTGTCCACATTCTGACACATTAAAACAGCCATAGCAGCCAGTAGGAATGTCCTAGAGAAATCAAACCAACATCAAAATGTTCATCTTATTGAGACGAACAAATTACTTGCTGACACCCTGACCTTTCCCAGACAGGAAGTTGGCTATTTCTCTTCAGCATAGCAGAGGATACGTTGCCATGGTATCAACTGACTCCCTGACATCCCATAATATTCTCTCAGAGCCATTAGGCTCACTTCCACCTATGCACAGCAAAATAGCCCTAACTGGGGCTAGGAATGTCCTAGAGAGATGAAACCACCACCAAAATGTTCGTCTTATTCTGTTGGACACAGTGGGGCCAATACCATGATAGTAGGGCAAAACCGGCATGAGCCCCGAGGACCCGTCTAACGCTGCTTGCAGCTTTAATTTTTTCTTTTTCCCTCCTCCAGTAAATCGCTTATTAGAACCCCTAAACATATTCAAAAACTCACCAAAATTGGCACACAGGTTCTATGTGCCCAAAATTTTCGTTTAATACCAAACATGACCCCCGACATCCCATAATAAGCTCTATAGCGCCACCTAGGCACACGCTAAGGGCCCTAGCTCGGGCTAGGAATGTCGTAGAGAGATGAAACCAACACCAAAACGCTCGTGTCATCGAGACGCAAAAATCATACGCTGCTACCCTGGACCTATCTCCAACAAGAAGCCGGCTATTTGCCTCACAAAATTAAAAAAAATTTTTTTTAACCCTTTCTGCAAAAATTTTCTCCTCCGAAACCAAAAATGGTACAGGTTTGAGACTACCATCACATGACAGACCAGACCCTGCTCTACAAAAGTTGTGAAGGAAGTTGTTGTTTCGGGCCCGGTTTTCGAATGGCGAGCCCTCAAAGTCGCCGACCGCTTTTGGCCAATTCAGGATTTCTCCATGTTAGCAGATGAGGAGAACAGATTTCAGGTCAAAACACTCACTACTAGTACTTCTACTAGTGCCGCTTTTGGGCCTCTAGACAAAAAACTAAAAGTCATAGAGCTTTAAAAATTACATGGTTGGATTCCTGACAAAATTCCCTACAACCACATGATAGTTTTACACAGATTAAGCCAACATTGTGGCCTACAGGACAAGTAGTTTGGCCATTTCTCTAAAATGCATAATCCATTTCTAGCACTCTTCCATCTGTATTGTGACGCATTTGTGCTTTTAGAGAAAAAAGTATAACTCGTACAGCTTCAAAAATGCCAAAAATGGATTCCTGACAAAAATTACTATCAAATATGACATTTTTGACACAGATTGGGGTAAAATTGTGGACTCTGTGAGGATTTCATCACCAGAAGTTTTTCTTAAACCCCCCTCTCCACTCTACTTATCCTCTGTCACGCTAATTAGAACTCCACGCATCCAGCTGCTCATGTCATTCAGCATAGCAGAGGATACGTTGCCATGGTATCAACTGACTCCCCGACATCCCATAATATTCTCTCAGAGCCATTAGACTCACTTCCACCCTATGAACACCAAAACAGCCCTAACTGGGGCTAGGAATGTCGTAGAGAGATGAAACAAACGCCGAAATGTTCGTCTCATTTTGTTGGACACATTGGAGGGGAAACCGGCAGGAGCCCGAGGACCCGTCTAATGCTGCTTGCAGCTTTAATTTCTTATTATTCCACCCGCCCCGAGAACGCAAATTAGACCCCCTGAACATGCTCTAAAACTCACCAAAATTGGCACACACATCAGGATCGCGTGAAATTGCGATTTGATACCAAACATGACCCCTGACATCCCATAATAAGCTCTATAGCGCCACCTAGGCACACGCTAAGAGCCCTAGCTCGGGCTAGGAATGTCGTAGAGAGATGAAACCAACACCAAAACGCTCGTGTCATCGAGACGCAAAAATCATACGCTGCTACCCTGGACCTATCTCCAACAGGAAGCCGGCTATTTGCCTCACAAAATTAAAAAAATTTTTTTTTAACCCTTTCTGCAAAAATTTTACCATCTGAAACCAAAAATGGTACATGCTTGAAAATACCATCACATGACAGATTAGACCCTGCTCTACAAAAGTTGTTCAGGAAGTTGTTATTTCGGGCCCGGTTTTCGAATGGCGAGCCCTCAAAGTCGCCGACCGCTTTTGGCCGTTTTTGGATTTCTCCATGTTAGCAGATGAGGAGAACCGATTTCAGGTCAAAACACACATTCTACTAGTGCCGCATTTGGGCCTCTAGACAAAAAACTAAAAGTCATAGAGCTTTAAAAATGACATTGTTGGATTCCTGACAAAATTGTCTACAACCATATGATATTTTTACACACATTAAGCCAACATTGTGGCCTACAGGACAAGTAGTTCGGCCATTTCTCTAAAGTAAAAAATCCATTTCTAGCACTTTTCCAGCGCTTTTACAGCGTTTTTGTGACGCATTTGGGCTTCTAGACAAAAAAGTATAACTCGTACAGCTTTAAAAATGCCAAAAATGGATTCCTCACAAGCTCTACTATCAAATTTGATATTTTTGACACAGATTGGGGTAAAATTGTGGACTCTGTGAGGACTTCTTTACATTACATGCCTGATCAACTCTCAGTCTCCACTCTGTTTGGGGTTCTGTCACGCTAATTAGAGTTCCAAGCATGCAGCAGGTGATGTCATTCAGCACAGCAGAGGATACGTTGCCATGGTATCAACTGACTCCCAGACATCCCATAATATTCTCTCAGAGCCATTAGGCTCACTTTTACCCTATGCACACCAAAACAGCCCTAACTGGGGCTAGGAATGTCGTAGAGAGATGAAACCAACGCCGAAATGTTCGTCTTATTTTGATGGACACATTGGAGGGAAAACCGGCAGGAGCCCGAGGACCCGTCTAACGCTGCTTGCAGCTTTAATTTCTTATTATTCCACCCGCCCCGAGAACGCAAATTAGACCCCCTGAACATGCTCGAAAACTCACCAAAATTGGCACGCACATCAGGATCGTGTGAAATTGCGATTTGATACCAAACATGACCCCCGACATCCCATAATAAGCTCAATAGCGCCACCTAGGCACACGCTAAGGGCCCTAGCTCGGGCTAGGAATGTCGTAGAGAGATGAAACCAACACCAAAACGCTCGTGTCATCGAGACGCAAAAATCATACGCTGCTACCCTGGACCTATCTCCAACAGGAAGCCGGCTATTTGCCTCACAAAATTAAAAAAAAATTTTTTTAACCCTTTCTGCAAAAATTAAACCCACTGAAACCAAAAATGGTACATGCTTGAAAATACCATCACATGACAGATTAGACCCTGCTCTACAAAAGTTGTTCAGGAAGTTGTTGTTTCGGGCCCGGTTTTCGAATGGCGAGCCCTCAAAGCTGCCGACCGCTTTTGGCCGATTCAGGATTTCTCCATGTTAGCAGATGAGGAGAACCGATTTCAGGTCAAAACACACATTCTACTAGTGTCGCATTTGGGCCTCTAGACAAAAAACTAAAAGTCATAGAGCTTTAAAAATGACATAGTTGGATTCCTGACAAAATTCCCTACAACCATATGATATTTTTACACAGATTAAGCCAACATTGTGGTCTACAGGACAAGTAGTTCGGCCATTTCTCTAAAGTAAAAAATACATTTCTAGCACTTTTCCACCGCTTTTCCAGCGTTTTTGTGACGCATTTGGGCTTCTAGACAAAAAAGTATAACTCGTACAGCTTTAAAAATGCCAAAAATGGATTCCTCACAAGCTCTACTATCAAATATGATATTTTTGACACAGATTGGGCTAAAATTGTGGACTCTGTGAGGACTTCTTTACATTACATGCCTGATCAACTCTCAGTCTCCACTCTGTTTGGGGTTCTGTCACGCTAATTAGAGTTCCAAGCATGCAGCAGGTGATGTCATTCAGCACAGCAGAGGATACGTTGCCATGGTATCAACTGACCCCCAGACATCCCATAATATTCTCTCAGAGCCATTAGGCTCACTTTCACCCTATGCACACCAAAACAGCCCTAACTGGGGCTAGGAATGTCGTAGAGAGATGAAACCCACGCCGAAATGTTCGTCTTATTTTGATGGACACATTGGAGGGAAAACCGGCAGGAGCCCGAGGACCCGTCTAATGCTGCTTGCAGCTTTAATTAGGGTCCTCGGCCTGAGCCAGGGCACCTTCTAGCAGGGCTAGAAGGTGCCCTCGGCCGAAGGCCGAGGGCACTATTGTTTTTCGTCCGTTTCTTTTTAGGGTCCTCGGCCTGAGCGGAGGACACCTTCTAGCAGAGCTAGAAGGTGTCCTCCGCCGAAGGCGGAGGACACTATTGTTCCTGCTGCGTTTCTTTTTTCTTCTTCCCTCCTCCAGTGAATCGCTTATTAGAACCCCTAAACATGCTCAAAAACTCACCAAAATTGGCACACATGTTCTATGTGCCCAAAATTTACGTTTAATACAAAACATGACCCCCGACATCCCATAATAATCTCTCTACAGCCAAAAAACCTCTAAAAACCACTCAAAAACACACAAAAATGGCTCTCGCTCGGTCCAGGAATGTCGTAGAGAGATGAAACCAACATCAAAACGTTCGTCTCATTGAGACGCACAACTTTGGGGGTGATCTTTTTTCGCGTATCTCGCACAGGAAGCCGGCAATTTGCCCGCCAAAATAAGAGATTTCGGCATTTTTACCGTTTCTGCCAAAATTATCTCCTCTGGAACCAAAAATGGTACTGGCATGAAAATTGCCTCACATGACAGATCAGACCCTGTTCTACAAAAGTTGTGGGGGAAGTTGTTGTTTCGAGCCCGGTTTTCGAATGGCGAGCCCTCAAAGTCGCCGACCACGCAATGTAAACAGATGGGAGAGCAGCCCTCGCTGAGCAGTTGGGCCTCTAGACAAAAAAGTAAAAGTCGCACAGCTTTAAAAATGACATGGTTGGATTCCTCACAAAATGTTCTTTAAGAAAATCATATTTTTACACAGATAAGGTCAACATTCTGGCCTACAGGATGAGAAGTTTGTCCCTTTGGAATTTGATCCTCTCCCAGGGCTGCTGCATTCCAGTGATGATGTCACACACTGATTAGTAGTTCCACACAGCTGGTCACATGACTCAGCAGAGGCAACAATGACTCTCTCCTCCATTAAAGTGCTTATTAGACCCCCTGAACATGCTCAAAAACTCACCAAAATCGGCACACACATTTCAAGCATCAAACTCTTCAATATAATACCAAACATCCCATAATATTCCCTCTGTCCACATTCTGACACATTAAAACAGCCATAGCAGCCAGTAGGAATGTCCTAGAGGGATCAAACCAACATCAAAATGTTCATCTCATTAAGACGAACAAATTATTTGCTGACACCCTGACCTTTCCCAGACAGGAAGTTGGCTATTTCTCTTCAGCATAGCAGAGGATACGTTGCCATGGTATCAACTGACTCCCTGACATCCCATAATATTCTCTCAGAGCCATTAGGCTCACTTCCACCTATGCACAGCAAAATAGCCCTAACTGGGGCTAGGAATGTCCTAGAGAGATGAAACCACCACCAAAATGTTCGTCTTATTCTGTTGGACACAGTGGGGCCAATACCATGATAGTAGGGCAAAACCGGCATGAGCCCCGAGGACCCGTCTAACGCTGCTTGCAGCTTTAATTAGGGTCCTCGGCCTACGGAAGAGGGCACTTTCTAGCAAGCTAGAAAGTGCCCTCGGCCGAAGGCCGAGGGCACTATTGTTCCTGCTGCGTTTCTTTTTTCTTTTTCTTATTATTCCACACGCTCTGAGAACGCAAATTAGACCCGCTAAACATACTCGAAAACTCACCAAAATTGGCACGCACCTCACAATTGCGAAAAATCGCGATATGATACCAAACATGCCCCCCGACATCCCATAATAATCTCTCTAGAGTCAAAAAACCTCTCAAAAACACACTTAAACGGCCCTAGCTCAGGCTAGGAATGTCGTAGAGAGATGAAACCAACACCAAAACGTTCCTCTCATTGAGGCGCACAAAAAAGGTAAGGTCACTATGGCTCTATCTCCAACAGGAAACCGGCAATTTCCCCGCCAAAATAAGAGATTTCAGAATTTTTAGCCTTTCTACAAACATTAACTTGTCAATAACCAAAAATGGTACTGGCATGAAAATTGGTTCACATGACAGACCAGACCCTGTTCTACAAAAGTTGTAGGGGAAGTTGTTGTTTCGGGCCCGGTTTTCGAATGGCGAGCCCTCAAAGTCGCCGACCACGCAATGTTAACAGATGGGAGAGGAGCTTCAGTGAAGCAGTTGGGCCTCTAGACAAAAAAGTAAAAGTCGCACAGCTTTAAAAATGACATGGTTGGATTCCTCACAAAACGCTCTTCAAGAAAATCATATTTTTACACAGATTAGGTCAACATTCTGGCCTACAGGATGAGAAGTTTGTCCTTTTGGGAATTTGATCCTCCTGCACTTCTGTGATGATGTCACCCACTGATTAGGAGCTCCACACAGCTGGTCACATGACTCAGCAGAGGCAACAATGACTCTCTCCTCCATTAAAGTGCTTATTAGACCCCCTGAACATGCTCAAAAACTCACCAAAATCGGCACACACATTTCAAGCATCAAACTCTTCAATATAATACCAAACATCCCATAATATTCCCTCTGTCCACATTCTGACACATTAAAACAGCCAAAGCAGCCAGTAGGAATGTCCTAGAGAGATCAAACCAACATCAAAATGTTCATCTCATTAAGACGAACAAATTATTTGCTGACACCCTGACCTTTCCCAGACAGGAAGTTGGCTATTTCTCTTCAGCATAGCAGAGGATACGTTGCCATGGTATCAACTGACTCCCTGACATCCCATAATATTCTCTCAGAGCCATTAGGCTCACTTCCACCTATGCACAGCAAAATAGCCCTAACTGGGGCTAGGAATGTCGTAGAGAGATGAAACCACCACCAAAATGTTCGTCTTATTCTGTTGGACACAGTGGGGCCAATACCATGATAGTAGGGCAAAACCGGCATGAGCCCCGAGGACCCGTCTAACGCTGCTTGCAGCTTTAATTTATTATTCCACCCGCCCCGAGATCGCAAATTAGGACCCCTAAACATACTCAAAAACTCACCAAAATTGGCACGCACCTCACAATTGCGAAAAATTGCGATATGATACCAAACATGACCCCCGACATCCCATAATAATCTCTCTAGAGCCTAAAAACCTCTAAAAACCACTCAAAAACACACAAAAATGGCTCTAGCTCGGTCCAGGAATGTGGTAGAGAGATGAAACCAACACCAAAACGTTCATCTCATTGAGACGCACAAAAAATATAGGAGGTATTTTTGCGTAGCTCCAACAGGAAGCCGGCAATTTGCCCGCCAAAATAAGAGTTTTCAGAATTTTAAGCCTTTCTACAAACATTAACTTGTCAATAACCAAAAATGGTACCGGCATGAAAATTGGCTCACATGACAGACCAGACCCTGTTCTACAAAAGTTGTAGGGGAATTCGTTGTTTCGGGCCCGGTTTTCGAATGGCGAGCCCTCAAAGTCGCCGACCACGCAATGTTAACAGATGGGAGAGCAGCCCTCGCTGAGCAGTTGGGCCTCTAGACAAAAAAGTAAAAGTCGCACAGCTTTAAAAATGACATGGTTGGATTCCTCACAAAACGTTCTTCAAGAAAATCATATTTTTACACAGATTAGGTCAACATTCTGGCCTACAGGATGAGAAGTTTGTCCCCTTTGGGAATCTCATCCCCCTGCACTTCTGTGATGATGTCACACACTGATTAGGAGCTCCACACAGCTGGTCACATGACTCAGCAGAGGCAACAATGACTCTCTCCTCCATTAAAGTGCTTATTAGACCCCCTGAACATGATCAAAAACTCACCAAAATTGGCACACACATTTCAAGCATCAAACTCTTCAATATAATACCAAACATCCCATAATATGCTCTCTGTCCACATTCTGACACATTCAAACAGCCATAGCAGCCAGTAGGAATGTCCTAGAGAGATCAAACCAACATCAAAATGTTCATCTCATTAAGACGAACACATTATTTACTGACACCCTGACCTTTCCCAGACAGGAAGTTGGCTATTTCTCTTCAGCATAGCAGAGGATACGTTGCCATGGTATCAACTGACTCCCTGACATCCCATAATATTCTCTCAGAGCCATTAGGCTCACTTCCACCTATGCACAGCAAAACAGCCCTAACTGGGGCTAGGAATGTCCTAGAGAGATGAAACCACAACCAAAATGTTCGTCTTATTCTGTTGGACACAGTGGGGCCAATACCATGATAGTAGGGCAAAACCGGCATGAGCCCCGAGGACCCGTCTAACGCTGCTTGCAGCTTTAATTAGGGTCCTCGGCCTGAGCCAGGGCACCTTCTAGCAGGGCTAGAAGGTGCCCTCGGCCGAAGGCCGAGGGCACTATTGTTCCTGCTGCGTTTCTTTTTTTTTTTTCTTATTATTCCGCACCGTCTTCGAACGCTAATTTGACCCCCTAAACATGCTCAAAAACTCACCAAAATTGGCACGCACCTCACAATCGCGGAAAAATTCGATAAAATACCAAACATGACCCCCGACATCCCATAATAATCTCTCTAGAGCCTAAAAACCTCTAAAAACCACTCAAAAACACACAAAAATGGCTCTCGCTCGGTCCAGGAATGTGGTAGACACATGAAACCAACACCAAAACGTCCATCTCATTGAGACGCACAAAAAATATGGGAGGTATTTTTGCGTAGCTCCAACAGGAAGCCGGCAATTTGCCCGCCAAAATAAGAGTTTTCAGAATTTTTAGCCCTTCTACAAACATTAACTCCACTGGAACCAAAAATGGTACTGGCATGAAAAGTGGCTCACATGACAGACCAGACCCTGTTCTACAAAAGTTGTTCAGGTAGTTGTTATTTCGGGCCCGGTTTTCGAATGGCGAGCCCTCGAAGTCGCCGACCACGCAATGTTAACAGATGGGAGAGGAACTTCTGTGAAGCAGTTGGGCCTCTAGAAAAAAAAGTAAAAGTCGCACAGCTTTAAAATGACATGGCTGGATTCCTCGCAAAATGTTCTACAAGAGAATCATATTTTGACACAGATTAGGTCAACATTCTGGCCTACAGGATGAGAAGTTTGTCCCCTTTGGGAATCTCATCCTCCTGCACTTCTGTGATGATGTCACACACTGATTAGGAGTTCCACACAGCTGGTCACATGACTCAGCAGAGGAAACAAAGACTCTCTCCTCCATTAAAGTGCTTATTAGACCCCCTCAACATGCTCAAAAACTCACCGAAATTGGCACACACATTTCAAGCATCAAACTCTTCAATAAAATACCAAAAATCTCATAATATGCTATCTGTCCACATCTACAACATTCAAACAGCCATAGCAGCCCGGAGGAATGTCCTAGACAGATTAAACCAACGTCAAAATGTTCATCTCATTGAGATAAAAAAAATACACCGACACCCTGACCTTTACCAGACAGGAAGTTGGCTATTTCTCTTCAGCATAGCAGAGGATACGTTGCCATGGTATCAACTGACTCCCTGACATCCCATAATATTCTCTCAGAGCCATTAGGCTCACTTCCACCTGTGCACAGCAAAATAGCCCTAACTGGGGCTAGGAATGTCGTAGAGAAATGAAACAAACGCCAAAATGTTCGTCTGATTTTGTTGGACACATTGGAGGGAATACCGGCAGGAGCCCGAGGACCCGTCTAACGCTGCTTGCAGCTTTAATTATCTTTGAATCAGCGCCGCTGGCTGAGTTCAGCGCTAGTAATTACACGTGTGGCATCAGGTCTCATCCTGAGGGTGAAAAATAGAGACAACCAAGAGAAAATGGGCCAGATTTACTGTAAAGCTGAGGTCAGTCAGTTTTTATAACTCCAACACACACACACACACACACACACACACACACACACACACACACACACACACACACAAACTGAGCAAGAGAGTATCAAGCCAGACAGATATGACATCATTGCGGTCTGTGATTCAATCGCCACCGGCGGCAAGCACCAGCCAGGCACATGACCGCAACCCTCGTATATCAAGACCCCTGCAGTGTGTGTGTGTGGGGATAGTGGTGTGTTTTCTGATGATGGAGTCTGGCTGGAGGAGCTGACAGCTCTGTTCATCTCATTCTCCACTCTCTCCTCTGTAGAATACTTCTAGGTGCACTATTCATGCCACAGATTGTTTTTCTGGTGACATCATCACGCCCCGGTGACCTCCGTGACCTCTGATTGGCACTAAATTACCGCAACGAGCTCCACAGCTCTCTCCGTGTGATCGATCTATCCCATAAATATCACTGAGTGAATAACAAAAGCAGACTCTCAGACTCAGGAGCTGACCCCAGACCTCCTCTTAGCCTCTAAATGGTCCGGCTTGATGAATCCTCCTTCCTCAGGTCATTAACGCCCCGTGGCGCCTGAGGTGACACATGGCGTCATCAGACATAAACTGAGTGGGATCTTAAAGTGGGTTTTAGGAGACGGGCTTTTATTTGACTTGTTTATGGTGCATCACTTCTCATAATGCGGTCAAATAAATTTGGCTTGTCGTGGTGATAAAAGTCAGTCATATCTATGAATCATCAGGCGTGAGGATGGTGATGTGATGCTCTACTCTGAGGACTCTAATGCGTCCCAAAGCGGCAGGTGTCTTCATAAAACGCACCAACAGAAAAAAGATGGTCAAGGCTTTACATCAGTGTCAGCAGAGATCTTAACAATCAATCTTTGATCAGATATCATGACTCATATGATTTATTTCTGGATGAAATTAATAATTCATGAAGGAATGAATCTGCCTCAAGAGCAGAGGAGCCTGAGGAGGCCTGTCAAACATGGGATAAAAACATAAATGAAGACAAGTTTCTTACATTTTAACTTTTCTTTTTTTTAATTTAGTTTTTTAATCAATTACTGTGGTTCTTTAATTTTTAAATTCCTGTCACCATATTGGTACAAAAGTGGAGGGATTGAGGGAAGGGGCTATGAGGACATTGTTTGCATATTAAAGGAAGCAGCATTTGGATTTAAGCTGGACCCCACAGCACTTTTTTGATATAAATTATAAACTTTCATTGATAAAATCATTGTCTTTAAATCAATATGATGTGATTCTCTTTAACAAAAAAAGAAAACAGAATGCAAAAATTTGAAAAAAAAAAAAAAAAGAAAGAAAGAAAACATTTGATGTCTGTATTTGTCACTTCAGTAAAACAATTTTCTACAGCTTTTCAATTTTATTCAGCAGACACTTTTGTCTAAAGTGACGTACAACCAGCAGACATTTACAATGGAGGGGAAAACCTTAGTTACAGCAAAAAAGTGCATGAAGTTATTTTGATGGCAGGTGCTGTCAACCTTTAACAACATTCAATAATCAGTGCTAAATATTCACTAAGAGCTGGGTCTGAGAGTAACAAGCAAAGTCTCAGGTCAGATCACTCCGCCTTTTTTTTTAAATTATAGTTTTAAGAGGGTAGGCTGTAGATCCAAGTCTATACTCCATACCAGCAGGTGGCAAGAGTAGCAGCAGGACGTTGCTTTAAAAGGACAAAGAAGAAGAAATACAAGTCTCAGGTCAGCAGCAGGCTGGCCCAATCCCAAACTGCCCCCTACACACTCCCCCTACCCACTGCCCCTCCGTTTGCGCGTCCCCGCGGAGGGTCCGCCATATCAAGGGCTGTCCCATTCCAACGAGTGCGGAGGGGGAGTGGACCGTTCAGCCCTTAAATAGCGAGCCTGCATCGATGCAGGCTTCCATCGACTTTGGCGGGAAGTGCAACAGCAAACTAGAGGAGGAAACAACATATAAATGTAAGTGCCCCATGTGTCCATATGTTCCACACCTTTGTCACACTGATAGAAAATCACGAAAGCATGGCTTAAAAACCTGAATTTTTTTTTTTTATGAAATAAACATATGTTACTTTATGCTAAGGTTTGATTTGATCATGCTGACTTTTGATTTGATTGTGTAGCCCTGGCACCTCAACATGTGAACACAATTGGCCACATTAATTTATTTGTTTGTTTTGAAATGTCAGATGGTAACAAGATTGAGATGCTTGTGGAATCACTTAAGATTATTTTAAATATGATGTAGCTTAGTACTGACCAAGGGGAGGAAACCGCAAGTACCTGGCCCTGTTATGCAGACCTTCATGAGGCCCTGGGCTCATGACCCTCTATTTCCCCCCCCAGTGTTAATCTCATCCAGCTTGCCAGACCATACTCTCCAATAATTCAGATGACCAGGTACCCTCTACCTCTCATGGCTCCTGTCCTTCCCCAGTCACCATCAACCTCAGCCCAATGTCATCCACTCCTTCTCCTGCTCCTTCTCCCGCTCCTTCCACAGCTCCACAGCCACATAAAAGAAAGTCTGACTTTTTAATAGATTTTCTTATGAAGGACGATAAAAAGAAGAGGCGTCATTCAGAGCTGACAGCTCAGAATGAACGATTTTTGGTGGCATTTGAGAAAATGGTGGACAAAATGTAGCCCCCCCCAAACACACAACCACAGAAGCACAGAGAGTGATCAAGCTGGATTATTTTTAGGGCCCGAGCCCCCGAGAATCGGGGGGCGAAGCCCTATTGTAACTGTTAGGATTATTCTTCTTCTTCTTCTTCTTCTTCTTCTTCTTCTTCTTCTTCTTTGTTTCTGCCAATACAATGCCATTTTGCATGCCTTTGGCTTGAAAAAAAGGCGAAATGACCTAGCCACAAAATTCAAACTCGGCGAAAAATTTATGATTCCACTGTCTCTGCAAAAATTCATCCCCCCTTGCGCCCCCTAGGGGCTTAAAACTGCAGCCCCTTGGTCTGCTTTCAGCTACAGCCTTGAAATTTGGTGGGTATAACAAGCATGCCCACATGAACAAAAAAGTCTCTTATGACTATCGTGAATTCTCAACACGAACTTCGCTATTAGCACGTAAACATGGGATTTTGACGATTTGTAGCCTACGCATTTGAACGAACTAGTCCTAGGGCTTTTGTCACAGCAACTCCAAACTTGGCATGTGTATACTACACACATTGAACATTAATAATCATAGCTAAATTTTCGGAATATTTTTCCGTTTGGCTAGGACACGGGCTCAAAGTTCGGCATTTTTCAACTTTGTCTAATCTGCACCAAAATTTACACACATGTTCAGTGTTAAGCCCTGGACACAGCCATGTCCCTATTCCTCCCAGAAATTACAACGCCTCCTGATGGCAATGGCCTGAAATTGCCAAAATTACGTTTATAGGCTATGTATTTCAATGAACTACTCCCAGGTTTGGACTAAGATGAACTCCAAACTTGCCTTGTGGAAACTACACACATTGAAGATGAACACTTACAATACAATTCTTATCATCTTGTATGGCTCGGCCACAAATGGCCGCCAAAGTTCACCATTTTGCTACTTCATGAAAATCTTAAAAGCTCTCTTGTACAATGTTGGATCAGGCCCAAAATGCACACATATGTTAACTCTCCCATCTTCAACACATCCATATACTTCTTTTCATCTAACACTACAGCGCCCCTTACTGTTAACAGGAACTCATGTCTTTTACTCTCTGATTTATAGCCTCTTCATTTTCTGACATTTTCTTTTTCATTCTTCTTGCAAATGTCTGTCGCGCCTTCATAAAGCATCACAAATCAGCTCATGTCCTCAAGGTCAAGGGTGTGTCTATGCCACTAGCTTCACCTCGCTAATGTCAAAAGACAGCAGGAAGTAGTACTTACTCAGTCATTTAAGGTCTAATTTCTTCCAAACTTCACACACACCATGAAAGTCCATCCCCCAACTCTTCTATAACCTCAAATCTCTGCTACTGCAATAGCGCCACCCACTGTATATGCTTGATCATATTATTACATTCATTTTAACGTTTGCTCCAAATTTTTCACACATGAAGTCACTCCCACTCCTGACTGCTGTTGACATGAATTGCAGTGATAATGCTGCTCCCCCTATGGTACACTAATCATATCAACTATGCTTTCAATGTACCATGTATGCTTGCTTGCGGGGGAACAACCTCATCCATACACAGAGCTCTTGCTTGAGGCACTTTTTGCTGCACTTAGCCCGCTTGGGAATTACCCCAATCCGGACCATTTCGCGGGGCGAGGGCCCGTCATTGCTGCATGCAGCTATATTTTTTATTTGTCTTCTTAAGTTTTTTTCTGTCATTTCAATGAGGACATTTTTGTTGTGGACCAACAGTTTTGGGTTAAAAAAAAAAAATGCAATAAGTTCTTTTTATGACTCATTCTTTCAACACAAATTTGTTTTGTCTAAATGAAAACAAAGGGTTGCAACACAAGCACAACAAAAAATCACACCCATGAAAAAGTGGGTGAAGGTTCAAATGTAATCATGCTCCTGCAGGTGTCTGTGGTAGGAGTTGAAAGAATATATAGCCCATGTAGACATGTTTTTATTAACAATACTATACAGATGTGCTTTTACTAACTTGGTTGTACACATGTGCTCATTGTTGTTGATGTGAATTGCAGGACACTTGAGGGGGGCTGGGGATTCCTGGGATTTTATGGAGCACCCAGAGTAGAGAGTGACCACAAGTGAAGTTAATGTTTATACCCAATAATAAAAAGAAGTAACTGTGTAACACCAATAACGCAAGTCAGCAATTACTTTTTTAGAGTTGAGGTGTTTCAGTCAAAGTGAGGAAAGTAAACAATTAAAGGAAGGAAGGAAGCGAGAGATGTGTTTCTAACAGTTTCTCTACAGATAAGTGAAGGGGGGCTGATCACCCACTTGATGAATGCCAGTCACAGACAGAGACAGAAGACGGCCAGCAGCCAATCAGAGGGGGACAACACCTGGAGAGCCAATAAGAAGATGACTCAACCTACATTCCTTAGAGAAACTCTGTTAGTGACTATATATTGGTGCTGAGAGAGAGAGTCAGGGTCAGTCTCATGAACTGTCTCTGCAACATGTAGGGAACAGGGAAATGAGGCTGCACCAGAGATCTCTGTAAATGCATATTCTTGACCTATTGTTAATAAATTTGTGTTCAACTGAGAACCAGGACGTCTCCTGATCCTTCCCCATCAACGAACTGCGCGGAAAGAGGTGAGATGAGATTGGAGTCAGATTAATAATTTTAGTGTATTTTGGTCAGATTGATAGCGTCACATTTCCAATAAGAAGTAGTTTAAGTATTTGAGGAATTAAGAACAAAGACATCATTTGAGAGTGACAAACTATCTGTGAGGTACCCTGTCAGGATCGCAGTATGGGAAACTAACTGAGGTGAACAGTAAAAAGTACCCTGTAAGGCAGTGCGAAAATGTACCCTGTCAGGATAACAGTGTGGGAACATGACTTAGTGCACGGTTAAAGGTACCCTGTAAGGCAGCGTGGGAAAAGTAGCTCTGTCAGAATAGCAGCGTGGGAAGATACTGAGCACCCAGTTAGAGGTACCCTGCAAGGCAGTGTGGGAAAGCAGTAGGAGTAACACTTAGATGTATGTCATACAACTCACCTCTTTTCCAACAGAGTTCAGGAGCAGAAACAGCTGCAGCCATCCTATCCCTTATGTTTAGGCCACTTGTCTCCAGCCCTCCTGGTGGGTGTTGCAGAGGACCCTGGTGATCACAGGCAATGATGAGGTGTTCCTCCGACTCAATGGTGTCGTTGGTGGTGAGGCAGAGGTTATGCAGAAATGCACAGAATGCAACTAAGTCAGGGGCAAAGTTTGGGCTGACTTCTAATGCTTTGAAGAATGTGGCCCTCCATCTTGCCTTCATCACCCCAAACGCTCGCTCCACCACAGAACGTGCCCAGGAATGGTGGCGGTTGTAACGCTCCTTGACACATCCATGCAGGGGCAGCTTGTAAGGGGTGATGATGGTAATCGGTGTTTCAATACAGGGATATCCACCATCTGACAACAGGCAGAATCCAGAGGGTGGATACAACCCTTGGCTGTAGACAGGACTATTTCTAAGCACTCTGGCATCATGGACAGAGCCTGGATAGCCCACAAAAATGTCCAAAAACCTGCCCCTGGCATCACAGATTGCTTGCATCTGAATTGAATAAAACGATTTATAATTCAAGTAGTCTGACTGGTGGACATTCCCTGGTGGTTTAATACGGATGTGGCATCCGTCAAGCACACCAGCTACACTGCCAAATGCCGGAGTTTGTCCTAGCTGACAGAAACCACCTGCGATGTTTGGCAGTTCATCTGGAAAGGGCAGGGAGATCATGGCACCCAGCTTTGCCTTAATCTCACCTGCAACTCTGTGGATGACCCGGTGCACAGTGGAGAAATATTGCTATATTTCTAGCAATAACTTTGTGATTGTATTTCTAAAACTTTAAGAATATTTTTTTTTACTGTGTAAAAATGTGTCGTAATAAAAACAGTTCTTTATAAATTTTCTCATTATTGTATAAAATATGTTTATAATTGTAAATTCTCTGAGGGCAAATAACTTACTTGGTGTTATTTCATTTATTGTTTCTTTTACAGGAAATTTAAAAAAGACAAATCATTTCAGCAGCTTGTATTTGATCATTTTTTAAATTTTCTTTTAATCTATCATCCCCCTAGCACTTGTTCAGATGTTGAAAATGTATGTTGTTGCCTTACTCTCATGTAAATGGTGGTTCTTTACTCTATCAATAAAGAAAATAATAATAAAATTAATAATAATAAAAATAATGACCCAAAGTAAAAAACAATAATAACAACAATAGTAATGTGAGGTTTTGGTTTACGTGTGTTTGAAAAGTAATGTAAGCCTGGCAGGTGAGGGTGGCGCTGTATGACGTCAAGGGTGACAAACAGGAAATGCTTCGTAGACCAGACCGTCTCAATTCAGTTGGGTCTTTGCGGTCTATGCAGGCTACAAAGGCCGGGTCCCCTGAAGGCTACAGCCTATGGAGGCTGCAGCCTCTGAATTGAGACAGAGCTACAAGCTCACCTGTGTTTTCTTTTCTTCCTGTGACTGTTTTTGAGTCATTTTGGAAATTTACTTTGTTGGTTGTTTTGTAAATATTATTTGTTTAGTTTAATTGTTTTTCTCACTTTTGCACTTTTTTTTTGCACTTTCTTGAGAGTTTGAGAAGAGAGCCCTGCAACTGATACTAAGTTCAAAGTTGAACAAAGTTCAGATGTGTGTGACATGCTGTGATTGATGGTTTCTCGTCTGACTCAAGATTATTCAGGGCTGATTTTCTGTAAACAGCCGCCTGTAGCTGCTGAGTTCAGTCCCTGAAGAACTCAGACGTTCACAAAGCAGACTCATACTCATCACATCACAGACCTCAAATTTAATGCTCATATAAAAACAAATATTGATCAATAAAGTATCAGTGAACAAGACACTACATCTCCTCCAGCTCCAGGAGTGCTGCTCCACGGCTTAACTTTGACCTTTGACCTCTGCTGGATCAGTAAAGTATCACCTTATTATCAAAAGTTGGACCAACCTTCTGCTGGCCTGGCTCCTCCGTCTCTTCGGCTTTTATCAGGTTTCACACCCCGACAGCTGTTGAGTTTGAAAGCAGCAGGGAGTCCATCTCTGAGATGCAGTGTGTGAGTGTAAGTGTGTGTGTGTGTGTGTGTGTGTGTGTGTGTGTGTGTGTGTGTGTGTGTGTGTGTGTGTGTGTGTGTGTGTTTGTGTGAACAGCACTGGAGTGTGTTTTACAGCCTGGGAAGGCAGCGTCCTCGGGGCTCGTGTTGTTAGTGAACCACATTCTTCTCTCTTCTCGTAATCACGCACAGACCCACGGTTCAGCAGCAGGGCAAAGCTCAGAGCAGAAACTCAGAGAGAATGAAAGTCGCATTTCTTTTTCTTATTACTTTAAACCTTTTCCTGATGATCCACCAGATGCTTTGAGAATTATTCTGCTTTAAACGCCCCCTTAATAAAATTATCTCACTCTCTGCTTAACAAGGTTTCACCTTTTGTTCCTCTAAACCTTTGCTCTGTGTTCACATCTTTTTTTCTGTGCATCTAGATGAAAAGAGTACAAACGATAAGCTGCGCTCATAAAAAGTGCAGGAGATAGATTGGGGAATTGTTTTTACGTAATAACTTGAGCAGAGATCTGAGCACAGAAAAAAAAACAGCTTTCAGCCTCAGAGTCAGACATGGAGATTCATCTACGTCTGAGGGTATTGATCATTCCTCTGTGATATGAGCTCCTCTGCACGGCTTCAAAACAAACTCTTAACTCAGTACTGACGCTCTCACACGTCAGGAAAATACTGCAACACCATGCAACATATCAACACACACTGCCTGTCTGAAGCACTGTACAGTTCATGTGTTCAGACGAAAGAATGAGGGTCTAAAACTCCTACTGCAGAATAGACTACTTTGATTTTACAATGTAAAAACTTAAACATTAGAGGGTTTCCGGGTCAAAATACTCAGTAGACATAATAACATTTACTAAACAAACAAAAAATCATGTTCTTTACTAATGAAGAGCCAAAAATGAAGAGTTAATTGAGTAAAACAACAACAACAACAACAACAACAACATTATTCTGCTTTTCAGATGTCTGTACTTAAAATGCTGTCCTAGTGGTGATATTTCAAGTTAACTGAAAAAAAAAAAAAAAGTGGCCAAAATTCAACAATACCTTTAAAACGTTGTTTTAAACTGGCCAACATAGCCATGGTCCAGTCATACATCTCATATTTTAAAATATTTATCATTCAACACACTGTAAAAGTTTACAGATGCTAAGTCCGTGCCTTGGAACATGGACAGCTGGTCCATGCCTTGGAACATGGACAGCTGGTCCATGCCTTGGAACATGGACAGCCAGTCTTCACCTTGGAACCTGTACAGCTGGTCTGTACCTCGAAACATGGACCGGTCTGTGCCATGGAGTTCACACAATTGGCCCATGCAATGAAGCACAGCCAGCCTGTACCACCTCGGAGAACACCATCCAATTATTCAGCAGAGTCTCATACCCACTGTGTTTTATCCACACTCATGGTTACTAAAGTAATGAAATCAGAGCTGACACGTGAAAGACGTTGAATAACTCACCAAGAGACCCTGAAATGTGTTGTCTTCTAAATGTTTGTTTCTACCCAACTTGTATTGTTTCACTGATCATATGCTCTGTGAAGCCACTGTGTTCACTGAGGAACATCAATCCAGTTTACTCAGATGAACTTAGTTTGACAAGTCTTTAAAGAAAAATGAGTACATACTTACATTCCATGAGTTTAATCAACAGATAATTAAAATTTTCTGTAAGGATTTAAGGAAGCAGAGTTATTACTTTTTAGAGTGTAAGACAAATTGTGCTCGCCCTCATTATCAGTGAAACGACAGCTGACAAATACTGTACCACAAACACTAAAACAAAATTCAGTTACTATCATGGGACAGTTTCAAAACATAATGAGAAACCACTTTGTGCATGTATGTTACTATTTCTAAACTGTGCTCCGCTAGTTCTCAAGTGCCTATATGCATAGTGTTTCTTTATATCCATCTATGTATTCTTTCTATACATCACTGTAAATGAGAACATACTCTCAGTGGCATCACTAGATCAAATACAGGTTAAAGGAATGAATGGTTTGTGGAGGGTAATCTGTGTTTTATGCCTTTTTCCTGGACCCAAATGAAGGTGGTTACTGGAGCCGACTACTGCCCAATAACCATCAGACGCCATCTGAGAAAGAAGCTTCGAGAAGAAAACATGTCTTCAAAGACCTCGTCTCCTTCAACGCCACAAACTCTCTGTTTGGACTTTTTCAGAGAGCAGCAAACATGGGACACTGAAAGGTGAAGAAAGTTTGATTCTCTGGGGAGAAAAACCTGAACCTTGACGTCCTGATGGCTTCAACGTTACTGACATGACCAGGAGATCCCACTGGAGATGTTTTCACGGCGGCACAGTGGAGGGGGTCCATCATGATCTGGGCTTTTTCCTTCAATGGACCAATGGAGCTTCAGGTTGATCAGGGGCGTCAAACAGCGGCTGGCTCTGTGGAGATGGTGGAGGGGGCCTCCTTCATGACTGAGGGCCCTGGTCTGTGTGGGAATTACTGGGTTTTTCAACAGGACAACGCTGCATGATGGGCGCCTGACAAAGGACTTCTTCAGAGGAATCAGCTCAGTCTTTGGACCATCCTGATGTTCCCCTGATCTAAATCACTCTGACAACATTTGGGGATGGATGGAGAGGGACATTTACAGAAATGGACATCAGGTCCAGACAGTGGATGATCCTCCATGAAGACATCTTCACCACTTGGAGCAACATTCACACAGCCTCATGGAAACACTCACATCAAGCATGATGTAATGAGTGGGAGGAAATGAATATGAGGATTATGAAATAAAGCAGGTTTTTTAAAGTGTTGGGTTTGGTTTTGGTTTGGTGTGATAAGATAAAAAAGGTGATGAAGTTCCAAACTCTTGAACCTTGAAGGATCATTTACACATGTTCTTGAAATGAAAGCAGAAAGCAGATGGAAGAATGGACTTTCTGGGCTTCTCACCTTTCCCTCCTCTTCCTCCTCTGAAGCCGTGAACCTGACAGGTGTGAAATTATACCTCCATCCCCTCCCTCCCTCCTCCTCCTGCTCTGCTGACCTCCACACTCTCACATCTGGCAGATAGAAAAGAGAGGACGAGGGGGAACAACAACCCTCTATCATTCTCTTGATGGTAATACCTTGAAGGTTTGCTGAAACAGAAGAACTGTGTTGGGGATTTTTCCTCTCTTTTGCACCGCTCTGTCTCCTTCCAAACAGCCGTCACTCCATCTCCACCTCCTGCGTCTGACAGACAGTTAATGAGGATGAAGTGTAAGCTGTCAGTCAGCTAACATTAGCGGATCAAGTGTCTGAGCTTACGGCGCTGGTGTCTGCTCCAAACCGTGGCCGCTCTTTGCTGCCAGTGTGCTTCAGCAAGTATCAACGCACCCAGTGTTAGGAAATATTTACGCATGCATGCGTCACTGCATGTGATTATGTGAGTGTGCGTCACTGCAGGAAGTGTGTAT
>NW_027437200.1:2000000-2002500 GCF_033239565.1 Halichoeres trimaculatus
GTCATGCAAGGCTTGCACTGAAATGCTAATGCAGAGCGCTGAACATGAATGACTGAAGATTTGTCTTAAAATGGTTGAATGAAGTCTTGAAAAGCTTGTGCTCAACTGCTGATGTAGAATGCTGAACATGAATGACTGAGGATATGTCTGAAAATTGTTTTAAGAAGTCCTGTAAAAGCTTGCGCTCAACTGCTAATGCAGAATGCTGAATTAGCCTGCCATGAACTCTTGGATGAAAGGAAATGAATGGTCAAATAAATGGAATGGATGAAGAAATTTAAAGTTAAAATGGTTGCGTCTATTCAAAAATTAAAGGAATAAATCAAATTTTAAAGAACATTGATGGAAATAATGACCTGACTGAGGGGAAAAGTAAGTCGGCTATCTTAAACTCTGTTAAAATGTAATCCTGTGTGTCCTGTGTATGAGTTTTTTAACCATGTAAGCCTGTAGGCAGAGGCCCATCTGAAGCCAGATGTTGCCATGGTGATCATTGTTCACCAACTGCCATCAGAGAGCTGGTGGAGTCTGTTTATTCCCAACACATTCCCTTTGAAATCAGGGTGTAAAGGTGCTTGCAATTCTGACAAAAAGAATGAACATGAAGCATGAATCAGTGTAATCTAAAATTGGATTTAAAAGTTTGAATGGCTGAATCAATTCAGAAATTAAAGGAAGGAATTTAAATTTAAAGAAAAAAATCTAGGAAAATAAGGAGCTGACTCAGGGAAATGGAAGTCAAATGCTGTTAAAGTGTGATACTTTCTGCCCTGTGTGTGTGTGTGTGTGTGTGTGTGTGTGTGTGTGTGTGTGTGTGTGTGTGTGTGTGTGTGTGTGTGTGTGTGTGTGTGTGTGTGTTCAATCATGTAAACCTGTCTGCTGAGGCTTATCTGAAGCCAGATTTTGCATTGGTGATCAATGATAAATTAACACACACATGCTTGTCTTTGTTCCTGAATGTTTTGATGAGTTACTATAAACAGCTGCATGAGATCAAAGGTTTCCACGGTGACCAGCTCGTCAAGGGCAGCAGGTGCAGGTGCACAACTTTGCCCTTGTTACTGTAATCTTCTGAAGATTTTGTGGCAAAGCAAGAGTCCGAATCTCCTGTCACCTTGCCAAAACCGTGAGGGCTAGAATAAAAATGAACACACCGTAGGAATCCTGAGACCCAGAGGAAGCTGTCCGTCTAAATTTCATGCATGAAGGTCAAGAAACGAACCCACGAGAGCGATAGATAGATGAGGGAAATTTTACTGATCTCTGAGAAAACCCCTCAGGAATTAACATGGAGGTATATGGGGATTTTTTTGAACTTCTCATGACAGTTAGCCATTTTGTGAAAAAGTGCTCCATCCTTTTGCTTTAAAAACCACTTTGTCAGAAGCAGGACAAGCCTCTCTCCATTTTGATATATAAAATGCCTATGTGGAGTGAAAATTGTGACCAAAAGAGCAGTTTACCCAGAAATTTTTCAGGTTTGGTTTCACCCTCTCCCTGCTCTAAGCCGAAACATTCCGTCCAATACACACCAATGTTAAACGGCTCAAAGAGCTGAAATGCATCATGACCTTTGAAGGGTCATTGTGAAGAAACTATGAATGCTAGGAAACATTTGAAACCAACTGAATGAAGCCAAAAGGTAGCTTAATATTTTAAAGTTTGAATGGAGTTTGTAGCTGAATGTATGACTGAATGAGGAGCGTTTGAAGCAGGCTGAAAAAATGTCCTGAAAGGAGAAAATTTTGAAAATTCCTCATTCATCTCTATGAGACCAAAAAACGCACAAATTCTGAAATATCTCGAAAAGTATTTGTGAAAATTCACAGCAATCAGTGCCTGTGATTAGAGCAGCGTTGCAGCTATGCAGTACGGTGACCAGTGTTTGAGGAATTACTTTAAAAGAGTAATTAGTCATAGTTACTTGTGACTTTCCCAAAAAAGTAACAAGTTGGTAACTAAATTACTCCTTCATACATGTGATTAGTTACCAGGGGAAGTAATTATTGTGTTAATTGTTTTGAAAAACCTTTGATTTTGCTAAAGAATTCAGTTTTTGAGCAGGTTTTGCTCTGGGACATAATGTTCATGTCAGTTTTTGCCTTTTTCATCTCTGATGTTGAAATGGTGTCTGTCTACGCCCATCCTGAAAACACCAGTTTTAACCCACAGACCACTCAGTTTTCGCTCATGTTGAATCAGCTCCTGTCCTGAGTCTGGCTGAGTGATCCAGGTCAGATAGACCTGACAACTCTCCTGATTTAAGAGGGATTCTCCCACTTTCTAACCCTGTCTCTGGATCAACTCCCAACTTGTAATTTCTTTAGATTAATCCCTTATTTTTAAGTCTAGTCCTGTCATCTCTGATATTTTTTGAAGTCAAAACAAGTCAGCTACTCATGCTTTACATTCAAACCTTGGAAAGCATCCACCCCTCTCCCTGGAGTTGGTTTGATCCAAAGAGGCTGCAGGAGATCCTCTCTGACTGCAGGTCACACAG